>NC_141990.1:91158879-91458879 GCF_049901715.1 Pseudonaja textilis
AGTTTGGCCTGAACTAATATAATTTTGATTTCAGCAAACATATTCATTAAAGGACTATTCATTTTAAAAAGCTAACAAAATAATAATTATAGAAATCTTTTTACAAGGCCTTCCAAACCAAGTTTTCATGGACTGGCAGATATTGCAGATGTTCACACAATATAAGTTTAAAGTCTAGAGATACGTAACAATACAGATTCAAAGCAGAACATATGATTTGAAGCATGTATGTAGCATCTATCAGGAATAGTTCTAACATTCTCTTTTTGTAGATTCATGGTATAGGAAAAGGTACTAAGTTTAAGGTTTCCTAAGCAAATATTATGTGAATGTCCACATACTCTTCATCACGTTTTCCTCTCAGAATTCAGATCACTGCCACGGCCCTATTAAAAATTGGCACCTTACTATAAAGTAGCAATCTGGAAACTAGCATTTAAAAATCTGGACTAGATAAATTTTCAATTAATGTCAGATGAAATTAAGGTTCTCAGTATAAAATTGTGCCTAAACATAAATAATATTTAGAGATATTATTTCAAGAAGTATATTGCCTTTGTTTATTAGACTCTTCCTGCTCAGTTTGCCCATTTTAAATTGAGAGCTATATAGAAATTGACACTATTCCTTCAGGCAATATTGATCATGAGTGCAAGGCTAGCTGAAGCAACTTAGGAGGCAAACACATTCTAATAATTTGTATCATGAAGGCCAATAACCATAATGTGAAACCTGCATTTCTGATGCTAACACTAGTATGGAAGAGAAAAAAAATGCAGTGAAGAAATCTAGAAAATATATTGCAAAAGTGATAGAACCACATACAAAAAAAATTAAAATGGGACAAAATTGATAATTAATTTTTAATAGAATTATTTTTAATACAGTAATCACAATCCTGTCAAATCTCAATTGGTTAATTAGGGCAAACAGATAAACAGTTACTAAACATGACAGAATATGAAGCCTAGAATAATCCTTGTAACAAAGTATTTTCCTTGAAAATATGTTCTTTTTCTGAGACATTTGGCAGGACTCCGTGTAATGACTGACTTTCTGAGATTTTACTGTTGTAAAAACTTTTCTTTGTACTCCGTTTTTAAATTTGATTTTTTTTCTCCTTTATTGTCCAAAATAAACACAATGTATAAAAAAAAGCACATTCCAAATGTCCCTGTCTTTGCTAAGCAGTTGCACAGACATTTATTTGGCAGCTCTTTATTTGAACTGGGACCCGGTAGAAGAACATCTCAATGAAAATATATGACAAGGAATTAACTGATTCTGACACTTTTGTTGTTGTTGTTCAGTCGCTAAGTCACATCCAACTCTTCATGATCCCATAAACCAGAGCACCCTAGGCCCTTCTGCCCTCCACTGTTTTCAGGAGTTTGCCCACGATCATGTTTATTGTGTCGGTGACACTATCTAACCGTCTCATCCTCTGCTGTGCCTTTCTCTTTTTGCCATCAATCTTTCCCAGGATATCAGGGTGTTTCAATGAGTCCATTGTTCTCATTAGATGGCCTAAATATTTAATCTTCAGTATCTGTCCTTCCAAAGAATGAACAGAGTTGATTTCCTTTAGGATTGACTGATTTGATCTCCTTGCAGTCCTCAAAAGTCTTCTCCAACACCATGATACTTTACTTCTCATTAAGTAAATAAATAACTGTTCTAGTATACTGTTGGAAGAAATATCGATCTGGTTCAGTTCCAAGCCAGGAGAAAGGCACTGGAGACAAAATGGAGGGTGGAGGTTTTCAGAAAGAGGGTCCATTTATCGAACCACCAAGCATCTATGATTCTGGGCAGCTGACCACATGGAATTGAGAGTGAGGGGGGTTTTATACCTTCTTTGGGGCTTTGCACTTGAACTTCCTGTTCCTATGCAAGAACATGTATTCAATTGTGTTATGTCTTTGGAACTGGTTGGAGTCCCCAACCAGGTCCGCTGTTTGAGCGGGAGCACCAGCCGCTCCCATTGGCTGGCTCCGTTTGACAGTCGGCTATAAAAGCCGGCTGTCGAGCAGAGCCAGCCCATTGTCGCCAGCTAACCTGCTAGTTAGAAGGCAGATGCGGCAACCCTTTATTCCCTGTAATAAAGCCTGTTCGTTGTTCACTCTGGCTCTTGCCTCTTCCTTCCATCGCTCTACAACACTGGCGACGAGGATGGGATGTGATCGAAGGCTAGCCAGACATGTTTTTCAAAAGAGCTGTGGTCACTGAAGAGCAAAGCCACGGGCGCTGAAGCAGCAGCCGCCAACGCTCACAAAGAGCGCGAAATTTAAAAAAGCCTCCGTAGCTTTTGAGCTGTAGTCACTGAAAGCGAAGCCACGGGCGCTGTAGCCGCAGCCGCCGGCGCTCACAAAGAGCGCAAAATTGAAAGAGCCTCCATAGCCTAGAGAGACAGTCACCGCCTACGCTCTTCTAAGAGCGCGAATTTCGAAATACGACTGAAGAAGACGAACCCTGCATCTTCAAAATGAACACTAATCCAGCATTCCCACCATTCAAGCCAACCGAGGAAACGTGGGACTCATACAAAAATCGTTTCAGCCATTTCCTTGATGCCATCGGTTTAGCAGACGCCACTGAACACAGGAAGAAATCCTACTTCCTCAGCTATTGTGGGGCTGCAGTTTTTGACACTGCTACAGCACTAGTCGCCCCTCGCGCTATCAGAAGCGTACCGTGGGATGAACTCCAAGAAATCCTCTCCAACCACTACTCGCCAAAGCCATCTCAGATAGCCAGGAGATTCGCCTTCAGAATTAGAAAACAGGCAGAGGGTGAGTCAATCAACGAGTATATGGCAGCTCTGAGGACAGCTGCCTTGCAGTGTGGGTTCAAAGACTACCTAGAAGACATGTTATTGGACCAGATCGTCTGTGGGGTCAGGGACCTGAGGCTCCAAAGACGTTTGCTAGCAAAAAGGACTTGAACCTAGCTCTTGCCATAGAGGAAGCCCAAGCTGCTGAGCTCTCTGCCCAATCAGCAGCTGAAATTCAAGGTACTCCGTTAAAGCCCAGCAGTTCCACCATCCATTCAGAGGAAGTGCTCAGTGATGAAGACCCCACAGACTCATCAGACATTAACCGTCTTAAGCAACAGAAGCCTTCACAGGTAGGAGCGGGCGGAGAAACAACTTCGCCCCCAAACAACCTTCCATTTGCCTAACCTGCGGAGGCTCCCACTCTAGGGCATCCTGCAGGTTTAAGAACGCCATCTGCCTAAATTGCCAAAAGAAGGGTCACCTCGCTAGAGTCTGCCAAGCAGGGCGTACCTTGCCTCAGAGACCTCCACCACCTTCTAATTCCCAAAGGCAAGTGGAGGACTGCTATACCTGCTACCACGCTAACCATACTTCCCAGACTCCCAATAAAATCAAAATTTCTATTTCTTTAGAAGGTAAACCCTGCAGGATGGAGGTAGACACGGGATCGGCACTTTCAATCATCTCCTGGGATACCCTAAAGAAGATCCAGCCCAGACTGTCGAAGAAGCAGCTACAGAGATGCCACCTGACACTGCGGGACTACCAGGGCAAGAACATCCCTGTCCTCGGGAAAGGCAAGTTTTTAGTTCAATTCCAAGCCTTTAAAGGCCATTTGCCTTTAGTGGTTGTTAATGGTGCCCTCCCCAGTCTGTTGGGGCTAGATTGGTTCCCCTCCCTCGGCCTTAGTGTAACTGGGATCCATGCTGTCTCAACTTCTGACGTAGATGCACTATTTTCAGATTACTCTGATGTGTTTAGCAGCGAGCTGGGTTGCTATTCTGGCACCCCCATCTCCTTCTCTGTGGACCCCCAGGCAATTCCTCTGCGCCTTAAGCCACGCAGGGTGCCTTTCGCCATCCGTCCCAAGTTAGACGCAGAACTAGATAAGCTACTAAAGCAAGGGGTGTTAGAACCAACTGATTTTGCCAAATGGGAGACCCCCATAGTCACCCCACTCAAGAAAGATGGCAGTTTAAGAATCTGCGCAGACTATAAAACCACCCTCAACCGTTACCTGCAGGTCAGCGCATACCCTGTCCCTGTTATTCAGCACCTGTTACACACCTTCGAACCCGGCACCATTTTCGCCAAGTTAGATATGTCCCAGGCATACCAACAGTTCCCTGTTGATGATCAGACAGCCGAATTACAAACCATAGTCACACATAGAGGGGCATTCAAGTGTAAATGCCTCCAATTCGGTGTAAGTGTAGCCCCGGGTATATTCCAATCACTCATGGAAAGGATTCTCCAAGGCCTCCCAGGGGTTGTCCCTTATTTAGATGACATCTTAGTCTCAGCAATTGACAGACCTCAGCTCATACAGAGGGTCAGAGCGGTTCTAGAGAAGTTTAGGCAGCATGGCCTCAAACTTAAAAGGGAGAAGTGCGCCATCGCCACTAGGCAAGTGGACTTTCTGGGATATAGGATAGATGCCTCTGGCATCCACCCAATCGAATCCAAGGTAAAGGCCATCCATGAGGCACCCACACCAACTAACAAGACGGAGCTCCAAGCTTTTCTGGGGCTACTAAACTTTTACGCCTCATTTCTCCCGCACAAAGCATCTATCGCTGAACCCTTACACAGGCTGTTAGACAAAGAATCCCCCTGGCATTGGGGACCCAAAGAAGCCCATGCTTTCAAGTCAGTCAAATCCTTACTTACATCGGATGCAGTTTTAATTCAATTTGATCAACGACTCCCCCTGGTCCTAGCTGCTGATGCATCCCCTTTTGGGATTGGGGCTGTCCTAAGCCACAGACTTCCCAACGGTTCCGAGGCGCCAATTGCCTTCTTCTCTAGGACCTTCTCTACGGCAGAAAGGAACTACAGTCAAATAGATAAAGAGGCCCTGGCTGCGGTGGCTGCAGTTAAAAAGTTTCACGAATTTTTGTTCGGGCACCATTTTGAACTTGTAACTGACCATAAACCTCTCCTGGGACTCTTATCAGGGGATAAGCAAACCCCGCAGGTACTATCACCTAGAATGACCAGATGGACTTTGTTCCTGGCCGCTTACTCATTCAAGTTGGTGCATCGACCTGGCAAAAACTTGAGTCACGCCGATGCCCTTAGTCGCTGCCCCCTACCAGTCCCAGTCGAAGACCCAGCACCGGTTCACGCCATTTTTGAAGTTAATGAACTTAAATTACCAGTTACAGCCGAGGACATTGCTGCGCACTCAAAAAAAGACAAGATAATTGCCCAGGTTCTGGACTGGGTGGGAAGGGGGTGGCCGGAAACTCAAGGTACCGTTGACTTTGCTCCTTTTAAAACCCGTCAGCAGGAACTATCGAAGCTACAGGGATGTCTGTTGTGGGGTACAAGGGTAGTCATCCCAGCCACTCTTCATGTACCCATCCTGAAGGTGCTTCACGAGGGCCACCCGGGCATCGTAAGGATGAAGGCTCTGGCCCGCAGCTACGTTTGGTGGCCCGGCATGGATGCCCAAATCGCCAGCTGGGTAAGCTCATGCCAACCTTGCCAAGAAACCAGGGCTGCCCCACCAGCTGCCACGCCCACCAGGTGGGAGAGTGCTAGTGCCCCTTGGTCCCGCCTGCACATCGACCTGGCTGGACCGGTGCATGGCAGGACCTTCTTGGTGGTTGTGGACTCCTACTCCAAGTGGATAGACCTGGCCCTGCTACCCTCGACTACCACCCAAGCGATAGTTAAGGCTCTGACCCGCTTATTCGCTACCCATGGACTCCCTGACACGCTGGTGTCTGACAATGGCCCGCAGTTCACGTCATGTGAGTTCAGTATGTACGTTGCTAACTTGGGCATCCGACACATCCTTACAGCTCCCTTTCACCCCGCTAGCAACGGGATGGCTGAAAGGGCAGTCAGGTCAGCCAAGGAGGCACTCGCCAGGTTCGGCCAGGAAAACTGGCACTCTAAACTGTCACGTTACCTTCTGAGCCAACATACGACGCCATGCACCACTACTAATAAATCCCCTGCCGAACTCTTGATGGGGAGATGCCTTAGGACCACCCTGGACAGGTTGCACCCCCACTACTGCCCAGATGCCCCTTTAGGGTCTGACAGTCTGGTCAGGGACTTTGTCCTGCATGACCTGGTGTACGCCAGGAATTATGCAGGGGATCCTTTGTGGGTACCTGGTCAAGTCGTATTGGTCACAGGTCCGAGATCCTACAGGGTCCTCCTGGAAGATGGACGCTTGTGGCGGAGACACGTGGACCAACTCAGAAGGCGATGGAGAGGTGCGACCGTTACCGGCCCAGCCCGACCTTCCAGCACCAGGGGCTCCCTGCCGGTGCCAATCTGCTCAGACGGAAGCTCCCTGCGGGACCCGGTCTACCCCGCCGACCAGGAGAGTTTGCTGGAGGACCCGAGTTCCCGACCAGAGTCACCGAACCAACAGCCAAGCGAACCTGCTTGCCAGCCGGACCTAGCGACTCGCCCAGGTCAGCCCGAACTGGGGGACTTACCGAACTCGCAGAACACTACACCTGACCAAGCCCATTCCCCAACAACCTCCGAGGCATTTCCCGGGGGCAAGGACTTGGCGCCAGCCAGCAGTTTACCCGGGTTACGACGTTCTGGTCGCCAGCGCAGACAACCGATTTACCTAAAGGACTACGCATGTCCCCAGCTGGGGGAAAGGAGTGTTATGTCTTTGGAACTGGTTGGAGTCCCCAACCAGGTCTGCTGTTTGAGCGGGAGCACCAGCCGCTCCCATTGGCTGGCTCCGTTTGACAGTCGGCTATAAAAGCCGGCTGTCGAGCAGAGCCAGCCCGTTGTCGCCAGCTAACCTGCTAGTTAGAAGGCAGATGCGGCAACCCTTTATTCCCTGTAATAAAGCCTGTTCGTTGTTCACTCTGGCTCTTGCCTCTTCCTTCCATCGCTCTACAACAAATTGGCTGTTGTAGTGGTTATGTAGGGGTCATAGCTGGCCCTATAGGTTGTCTGAGCTAAGTTTGGTTGAAGTTTCTGAGGGTGATGCAATAATTAATAGCTTTGCCCTATTTTGGCTCTTGGGTGAGGACTAATCTGCCTTTGTTCAAACTTTGCTGCAAGGAGTAGTGGATTACCAATTCTGCATTTCTAAATCTGCCCCAGCTCAGTATCTGCTTGAGGGCAAGGGAGCTGGGGCTCTGAGTCACCCTTAAGATTTTTTATTTCTCTTTTAGGGGAAATATTTTGTCCTGCCTTTTTAAAATATTCCTCAAAATATTTCATTCTTCTAGGAGGGGGTGGTGGCTTCCCACAATACTATACATCCTGAATACAAATATAATTATTAAAGAATGTTTAATAAAATATATGTTTCATTCAGAATTCAAACAACAATCTCCAAACTCAGTTCATTTCACTCGATTACACTGTACTTCAAGGAAAATATCACCTGGGGTAATCGAATGTGAACATTCATTCCAATATTATGTGTAAATTCAGCACTGCACAAGATAATAATTTGTAACTTGAACAGATTTAAAGTGCTGATTTCATTTCTAAACATAGGGGTCTGAATAAGGAAACAATACAAATGGAAAAGCTAGCAATTTTGATAGGCACAGAATATGGAATTATCAGAGTAGGAACCCATTAGGATTTGGGATTTTATTTTGCATTGTTCTCATTAATAAAGCAAAATATTAAAGTGGAAAGATACAAAATCTTTCAAGAGAAGACACAAATGTTTTAAAATGGAATGAGGACACTAAAAAGCAGATATAAACTTCTTTTATTTCCTAAAAAATGATCTTGCATATAAATCTCTAGGGTGATCTAAGCTTTCCGTCTGTAAAATATATATAACGAGTTTATCATATACACCTCTATAACTGTCTGGTTTGGTTCTGCAACCCAACAGGACAGACACAGACTTCAGAGGATAATTAGGACTGCAGAAAAAAACAATTACTACCAACCTGCCTTTCATTGAGAACCTCAATACTGCACAAGTCAAAAAGAGGGCTGTGAAAATATTTGCAGACCCCTCACATCTTGAACATCTTTCAACTCTTTCCCTCAAAACAATGCTATAGAGCACTGCACACAGAACGAGAACAGTTTTTCCCGGAAAGCCATCACTCTGCTAAACAAATAATTCCCTCAACACTGTTCAGCTATTTACAAAGTCTGCACTACTATTACTGTTAATCTTCTCATCACCCATTATCACCCATCCCCTCCCACTTGTGACTGTATGACTGTAACTTTGTTGCTTGTATCCTTATATTGACTGTTTCCTAGTATGATTTGATTACTTATTGTACCCTATGACTATCATGAAGTATTGTACCTTATGATTCTTGACTCTTGATGAATGTATCTTTTCTTTTATGTGTACTGGGGGTATTTGCACCAAGACAAATTCCTTGTGTGTCCAATCACACTTGGCCAATAAAGAATTCTATCTATCTATATTGAAAACATGTTAGTATCAGGCAGAAGCTTTAACTAGAAATGTCTTCTGAACTATTTTGTATGCTTTTAGAAAAGATTGCCTAACTTTTCAGTTAGATCATCAGTGAGAGTGTTAATCCAGTACACACATGCTCAACACATACTCAAAAACACAAGAGAAAAAGTAGAAAGGGAGAGAGAGAGACAGAAGGAGAGAGAGAAAGAGAATGAGAGAGAGAGAGAGAGAGAGAGTGAGAGAGAGAGGGGTTTATGATTTTTATTTCAGAAACTGACAACTGCATATATAATAAAAGAGCAATCAATACCATGCAATATATTAAATCAGCATCACAGCATGGGAAAATGACCAGCATGAAAAGCAATTATAAGCTGGTCAGTTTGTACAAGGACAACAATGAAAATGCCTTGTGTTATATACACAGTTGCAAAATGTTCAATCTCTTTTTGTGAAGATGAAAATAAGTGGAGAGTTTTGAACATCTTTAGTCAAGATGGAGTTCCTCTTTTCTTGTGTTTGGCATCAAAGTTCTGTACAATGACATTATGTACAAAGTACTGAATAGCCAGTCATAAAGCAGGAAAAAGTGGCAGAACTGTCACTAAAAATACACTGAAATAAACTATATTATTCTCCATTCTTACAGACGTGGGATCATTACTGAACGTGTTTGGAAAATTTTGTACCATAGTTTTATACCTTGTATTATTTCCTTATCTTTTACACATTCCAGCTATGGCAAGCATAGATGAAACATTATTTCTGATTTCTGCAAAGTTATCCTATTCACACGTATATAGGCCCCTTAAAACTGTTATATTGCATTATACTTTTTTTATATATTCTTCAAAACATGCTGTTAAAGAAATATGGCGTGGAAATATTAAATACATCTAAGGCCAAGAGATACATCTACATGTCTTTGGGAGTTTAAGTTCAGTAACAGCTGCTTTTTAGCATTTTTTAATGAAAATATTTGGCATTATTGTAAATTGTGACTGTTCTTTGCGTTTAGACCTAGAAACTAACATGAGAAAACATGTACATCTAAAAGTGCATCCCATGCCAATTTTTCTGGGTTTTGCCAGATTTGTAAATTTAATTTGGCCTTTTTGCTGTAACATAAAATTTGAGCTATGGTTATATTTTTTCACTAATGGAATCTTCTAGAAAATACCACACTGCCTGAATTTGGTACAGTAGAGATATTATTAGTATTTGCTAACTTAGAAAAGAAAATTTTAAAACTGTTAAGTTAAAATAAGGTAATATTAGAAGTTTCTTTTTTATTTTAGTATAATTAGTATAGCATATTGAATCTAATTCAATGCTTTAAGGCAAATTATCTTGTATTTTTCAATTTTTCAATATTTAAATATCTAATTGTATAAATAGTAATTTGCATTCATTACATTATCATATTTAAGAATGTAAATATGAAAACAGTTAACAAAATATTTCTCAGAGCCCTGTAGCTTTACAAAAAATGAACAGAAAAAAATGAAATATGACTAATATTTTCATATACTTTAATCATTAATTGTTAATTAAACTTCTATTGTATCTAATTGTTAATTAAACTTCTGTTATATTTTAAAGAAATTCCAAGTAATCCCCTTTAGTTAGATGTTACCTTGAAATCAAATGTTATTTTTTTCAGAAAACTCAGATGTTTAGATTGATTAAACATGATACTTATTTTCAAAAAGATCAATGGACAATTTTTTTTCTAAATCATATTAGACTTTAAAATTACGAGGTCTAAAGAATTAGTAAAAAGTAATCAGAAACAATCTGTCTTTTCAAATATTTTTCTGCTTATTATTGGATTTTTTTTTCAAAAATAGTCGTATGCTCATAGTTATTTTATATTCTTTCTCAGGTATTCTTATTTTGTACTTAATAATTTTAACTTTGAGGATAAAGCGCTTTATCTTCAACATAATATTTAAAGGAAGAAAATTGCTTTATGTGAAAAATGTCAATAGAAAACATATCTTATGAAAGAAATAAGAGTCAATCAGAAGAAGTACCATTTTTAAAACTATGTTTAATGAAACAGTTGTAATTATAGTCAATAACATACTGATCATTAAGACTGAAGTCAATTACTAGTAGGTCACTAAAATATAATCAAATTTTTCACTTTCCCACATATTTCAATGGTGGTAAGTATAGACCTGCTGTGAAACTTCAACTAAAGTGTATTTCTCTGCAGGTAACCTTTATAGAACTGGATATGACAGTCGTTTAGGCTTCAGCATTAATACATACTACTTCTACTTAAATTGTACATGTCCATGGGAAGTACTCACTAAAATCACACAATGAATAAGGAACACCAGCATATTGGAAATAACTTAAGTCTGAAATTGGCTGTATATTATTTCATGGCCCAACTGTCCCCTTTAAACATTTGTCTAGCCCCAGCAGTCAATTTCCTATAAGTAAGTTTGAAATAGTACTAGAAGACCAGTAATATAAGCTTCTCAAGGGGTCTGGGACAACTTGCCACAGCCAATTCTCTGTGGCCAACTCGCCATAGGACAAAATCACTGTGGAACAATTCAAAGCCGTATTAATCATTTTATTCAGTTACTTTTATTATTGGTGACCATATTTTTGTTGAAATTATTGTAGCTCTTGTATTTCTGGATTGATTTTCTCCATTTTATTATTATTGGCCATGATTCCACTGAAATTAATTTAATTTTTGTATATGTTAAATTGTCCTGTTGTCCCATGGCAAACTGGCAAATTATCCTGCTAAGAATTGGCCATGGTGAGTTGATTATGGCAAGTTATACCATTTCATTCTTAAGCCTCTAAATCACTTTTTGCAATCAAAGAACTAATTGGTGTGGTTTCAGCCCTGCTGTGCATGTTTAACCTTAGCTGTTCTCTGCATATACTATTGGAACAGTGCAATTGTTGGTAAAAGTCAAAATATTACAGTGTATGTGTTTTACACTTAGTGTCTACACTATGTCAAAATATGACATATTTTTAATGACACTATACTCGCTAAATTCAAAAAAAACGTGGTTGCAGTATTACCCTTTGGGAAGGTGCCAGCTCTGGGCTGCAAAAGTCTGGACACCTGCTATCCACAGCACAACGTTACAGAAAAACTTAACTCATTGATCTCATCTAATAGCCATTAAGATTTTGGCAGTACATAGCTGATAACTCTATCATTTTGTGCTATAGCTTTTAAAATATAGTAAAATATGAAAACTTATCAGATTTCAAAACAAGGACTGGGTTTTATAACGTTCTGTTCCATTAGTTAACAGTAATAGAAAAATGCCTACAAATGTAAGTGATTTAGTTGGGGCACAAATTAAAAGCCAGATGAATAATTAATGTCATCTCAACAAGATAATGGTGGTTGTGATGGCTTCTAAATAGCTGTTTCTTCAGCACATCTGATATAACAACAATTGAAAAGGGGATTGAAATCTGGCAAGTCACAATAAATGATGAATTACGTAGGACTTAATGAATAGCAAGCTATGCAAGGCTGATTATGTTTGAAATAATTCTGATGATCAGTAGTAAATTTAGCATTCGGTGTTGATTTTACAAAAGCACTAGAAAATGTTATTCTCTTTCATTTTGCAGCCTTTATCTTTAAACAAAGGTGTTGCCTAAGCAGTAAATCATATTGACTGAAAAAGGTCCTTGAAAGTGGAACTTTTCTATTTTAATTTCAGATATTAGCATTGAAAGGATGCAGCAGTGAAAGCAACCCCTTCACTGGTAAGAACTGCTACTTTATCAGTTATTCAGACTGCATATCATGATTAATTAAGATTAAATAAGGTTTCTGTTCTGTCAAAATATTTAAATTCATCTTCATCATACCATTTTACAGAGCTTAATACATACCCTGACCCTACATTATTGAGAGCAGTGATCTTAAGAACAACAGCTGACATTTTAAGAAAAAAAGCAAAGCTGTTTTTCATTTGTGACACTCTGGAATTTGAGCATCTTCCTTTTTGGCTAACCGGTTTAGGAAAAAGAACAAGAAAATCTCAGAGGAACATGTGTACTTTTCTAGTCTTGTTTTGGTATTCAAGTTCAATTAAGGCAACCAGGTTCATTCCAAATTAAATGCAGCCATCTTGTTGAGTAGGCGGGTATGAACCACACCTATTCTCAAAAGAAACCTAAGGCTACAGCTGTTGCTGCTTTATTTCAAAACAAGGTTCATAAACAGGTTACACAAAGTCAGTAAAATTTTGGTGCCAAGCAACTACACCCCCAAAAGATAAAACAAATGAAAAGCTCTAGCAATAAAACTAATGTAATTTAAACAAACTATTTATTGCTGTTAAATGATCCTTCTCACATACATTAAGTCAAATTGCTGTTGCTTCAAAATTTGAGGATCATAATAATTTCATCACTATTTTTAGTAGAGATCTTCTATAATTTTGCTCAAGGCATATTTTAAAATAATATGATCTGGACTTCCAAGAATAGCTAGATGGAATTCCAAAGAATAAACTTAAATAAATTGCATTGCAGTTCTCAGGGCTCAGAAAGAGATATCAGAACACATATACCAAGGGATATCATACATATATTCAAAACTGCATAGGTTAAGAAATTACATTTAGAAATCTGTAGTTTGTGGGGGGAAATAGATTGAAATGCATGGTTAAAGAGGATTTTGTGTAGTTATTTGTTGTTGCTTTAAATAAAGATCAATTAGATTTATAAACCAGAATTGAGGGGACATACAATTTAACAAATTCAGATATTGTTAAAGATAGAACAAGAGATTCAATTACTTTTGTTAACACATATTATTAAGTCATAATTCATAGGATCATGATGTTTCCAATCTCTAGAAATAGAACTAGGTTTATCTGGTGAGAAGTTTTGTGTGTGTGTGTATTCCCAAAATAAATTTAGATTTTCAACTATCATTGCCACCAAAACCAAATGTGAGTTCTTATACTGCTGCTAACACACATACAGAGAGAGAGAGAGAGAGAGAGAGAGAGAGAGAGTACCTGAATATCTTAGGTATTCAGCAGGTATTAAATTTTATCTTCCATTTAGTCAGAACACCAGCTGTTTATAGACAATCAAAACTTCTTTTTAACAATAACACAGTATGAACAAATAACACTAAATTGTTTCTGTTTAAAGGAATAAAACTCCATATCTAAGTACAGAATGATAGTTCTCTTTATAAAGAAAAAGAGAGCCATGACAGTCTTTGTCATTTCTTTTAAGGAGAAAAAGTAATGGAAGTAACATATCCAGCAGTTGCCTCTCCACTATCATGTCCTGTTTTGTACATCCTGCAGATGCACATGGAATTATTTCTAGCCATGTAAAGACTGCTGAAATAATTCATCTCCTTTTATATCGTGTGGAGACACCAACAAATAAGGCCATTATGTGTCCATAATTTTATTTCAGTGAAAATAAGTGATAACATACCAATAATCACAAAGGTTACTAGAACAGTGGCTGAAGAAAAAAAGGACTTGAAAGATACAAAATAGTAATTTATTGTATTATCTGGAAATATACCCAAATCACACAAGAATTCAAGCTGCACCTTCAAAGTTTAGAGTAGATGCTATGAGGTTATAGTACAGTGTGTTATGCAAGTAGTACAGTGTGTTATGCAGTGGGGCTCTTTTGTTTTCCATCTGCTTTCTGAATTTTTAAGAAGTTCAGTGCATTCATGGCTGAAAGAGAAACAGATTTCACCTATAGATGAAGCTTCTTTGGGGGTGGTTGCCAGAATTCAAGGGTAACTCGAAATCACCCTTGAAGGCAAATAAACTATGGTTTAATATATGGCTTGACACTCTTCTGAAAATAATGGGTTATTTTAGCTAACTTAGTTTAACATTTTGATTTCACAATGACTTTTTTGCTTACTTTTGGCATAGCATGATATGTGAACCCAATGGCTCCTTAGCCCAATGAGCAAATTAGAGCATTAATTTAAAATGCTGGCTCAACAATAAATTTAGTCAGTATATTGTTTGGAATTGTAAACAATCAGAAATATTTTGGACAATAAATTTACAGTACATGGGTTGTACTTAATTGTGTTTAAATCCATGCTTTCTGGGATGTTTTTTATTTATTTTTTGATCTCTTTAGTTTGGGTTTTCCTCTGACTATGGAATGGAAACAATTTATCCTTAATAGAAGGCTGTCAAAGGAAATTATCTTACTGGGTCTGTAAACTGTTTTTAAACATGTTAAATGTGGTATTTTACTAACAACATTGGTCAGATTAGGGCAATTCATAAAGCTTATAAAGTGTATCAAGTCACAAACATCTAAAGTATGTTTCAGTGAAAGTTCTCCAAACAACCTGTTTCTTTTTATCCAATAATTGAAACCAGTCACTGGAGAAGCTACAACATGACTACAGAATTGTCCTGTTTTCAAACTTGAAATTTAATTAGTAGTTTGAAAATGTTTGATGCTTTACAAAGTGGTTTGCAATGTAAATAAAGCACATAACTTTGATAAATTATATTAGCCAGTTGAAAGAAAACGACAACAAAGAAACAGAATTCTTCCTATATGAAAGGACTCCACAAGATTCATTGAGAAAGCCATATTTCTTTTGATAACCAATTTAAAATAGATTATAAAGCATATATCTATATTGTAAGTTGATAAATTCATAGTTAATAATACAATTTAATTTACTTCTTAATTTGAGATGTGATAAAATGTTCCTGGATTTGTTTGTAGTTCTTCATACAGTCATTGTCTACCTCTGAACTACAGTTAGCAGCTTCTTAATGAAGATATAAGATTAGAGATGCACAATGTATGGTCAGAGGCCCATATGCAGTACACACTATAGTAGAATATGCACCCTCAGAATGCCTCACTAACTACACACTAACTAGTAATCTCACATCTCAAATTAAGAAGTAAAATAAAGTAAGGTATTAAATATCTGGAAAATCATTGTGTTAATTGTGTCTCTTGTTTAAACTCTGTCCTGCTCGCTTGTTGGGAGTGAAGTTTTTGGTACAGCACTTCAAGAATGATTCTGATTACCAATTACAGCTGAACCTCACTCAAAGACCCTTGAGCAGGTCCAGTATTTAATATGTTTATGTAGTATGTGATGATATATTTTTCCCTAAAAGAAGCATTGCCATGAAAAAGGTTGGACTGAAAGATAGGTTGGACTGAAAGTCCAAAGATAGGCAGTGAGTTTTCATAGCTGAAGGAGGCCTAGAATCTTGGTGTCTCTCTTCCTACTCCAGTACCTTAACCACTACGTTACACTGGTTCTTATTCTTGGCTGGTTTTTGGTTCTGATTTGGTATTGCTAGTTTATTCTCCAACTCTTCTTTTTTCTTGGATTCTGATGATGGCACTGATAACATTACCTCCTGTAGCTGGGTAATGAATATCTGCCAGAAAACAATCAAGTTCAGAGAATACCAAGGACTCCACAGTTCAGTCCTGAGCTACATATATTCTCTTCCATTAGAATCTAAATCCTGTTAGTTTTGACTTGTTTTTCAGCCCTGAATTCTATTTTGCTTCTTGACTTGGCCTTGTTTGTCCTATGTCATCAGCTCTATTCCCATAGCTTCTAACTCACCTCAGACTTCCAGGACTTCATTATGGAAATATGGCAGGAAAAGAGAAGCTAGAATGTTCCCTTGTTTACTAGGGAACAACGTTCTTCCCTGCTTCTGGTCTCCTCCACAAATGTGACTTTTGCTGCCATGGAGGCTGTTCTTCTTTTGTGACTTGGATGTCAATCTTTTGGCTCTAATCTGAAATATTATATTTTGTGAATATATCAAACAAATATTATATATAAAAGCTGACACAGTTTCAATCTCTTCACTGTGTAATAATGCAATAATGTTCTATTATTCCCAATCTTTAAACAGTAAAAACAAAACTTTTTTGCAGTAGTTAAATGTAGAATAATGTAGAATATGTTTTTTATAATTAAAGATATGTTCTCTGCCTTATAAAGTAATAAAGATGGGATAAAAATCTAATCTAATAAATAAATTATTGCTTATATTATTCATCCTATCTTTTTAACCAAAATGAGAATGCAAAGAATGTGATTATTAATATGCAGAACTGTGGTCACAAAAATTAACTTCAGAATTGGGGAGGGACTGGTACCAAGGCAGAACCTTAAAAGTGATTACCTATTTGGGAGGTTTTCTTAGTGCAACATTTGTACACTTAATCATAGCACAGAAGCAATATTAATTGCAAGCAGCTATGTATGGCAAACTAATTTTTCATCTTAAACTAAAATTGTGTAATACAACTTTTCAACAGAAGGGAAAAGTCCTGAAGTTCTTTTGCGGTTGCTTTTATTTTGTTTTTTGCTCTCTTTTTGTGCAGTTACATCTAAGAACAAATCACAAAACTGACAGGAACTAAAAGAGAGTTGTAATAATGGAAGTTTATTTTGGCTACCCATTTATTATTCTCTGGCATATCAGCAATGCTACAGGAAACTATTGTACAGATGAGAATGCATAGTGCTCAGAGAGTTGAAATGTTATCAGATTTCCAGTATCTCATGTACGGTTTTCTCTTACAAAGATGTGTAAGCAGTAATGAAATCCAGATGTGTATCTAGGACACTTGTAGAATTATTTAGTTTATAATTTCCTGGACAGATTTTATGAGATGAAATTTACAATTTGTTTCTTAGCTTGAAAGAACATTAGGCCCCCAAGGAGCAATCTATAAAGTTTGTGTCATTCACCTCTTCATTTCCTTTTTTCAAGGCTTAACATTACTGTTAAGACAGCAAAACAGGACTGATAATATGTGTGCAATAACAATTAGGACTTGTTCTTCATTGGCATAAAATGCCAGGTAAAGGAAGCAGAGAAAGAAAAAGAAATGAATTACTATTGCCAAGCTTAGGGAATTATTAAAGTTCTACACCTTGACTGAGACCGTACAAAGCATTTAATGTTCTTTTTCCACCTAAGGTGTGGCATTAGTCCTGGTGAGTTGAATTAAGACCTGATGGATTTTTCAACAAAATGAGTTAATCAGTTTCTAAAAGTGTGTAGCAGAGATTCACTATCCCCTCCCGCCCTCCCACTCTCTCTCTCTTTTAGATACTTCCATGGATGTCAAGCAACCATGTCAAGCATAGGTGTCCAACCTGCAACCCTAGACAACTAGCAAAATGGCCCCACAAGTTTATGAACTTTTAAAATTACAATGTGATTTATGTACCTTAACTATATTATCTATTTTATACGCAGCCCATGACAATTCATTCAAACCCAGAAAAGCCAAAAGTTGGACACCCATGATATAAAGGGAAAGGTAATATTCACTGATTTTCTCAACCCTTAGAGTCTTCTTATGACTCTTTTCACAATATTTAGTGAATAGAATACAATGGAATGGAATGGAATAGACAAACAGAGTTGGAAGGCACCTTGGAGGTCTTCTAGTACAATCCCTTGCTTAGGCAGGAAACCCTACACCACTTCAGATATTGGCACTTCCAATATCTTCTTTAAAACTTCCAGTGTTGGAGCATTTACAACTTCTGGAGGCAAGTTGTTTCACTGATTAATTGTTCTAACTGTCAAGAAATTTCTCCTTAGTTCTAAGTTGCTTCTGTCCTTGATTAATTTCCACCCATTGATTCTTGTCCTGCTCTCAGGTGCTTTGGATAATAGCTTGACTCCTTCTTCTTTATGGCAGCCCCTGAGGTATTGAAGTGTGGCCTTACCAAGACATTATAAAGTGGCATTATGAACACTTCACATGATCTTTTACAAACTATTTACAAAGTGTGCACTACTATTACTGTTAATCTTCTCATCACTCCTTATCACCCATCCCCTCCCACTTGTGATTGTAGGACTGTAACTTTGTTGCTTGTGTCCTTATGATTTATACTGACTGTTTCCTAGTATGATTTGGTTGTTGATTGTACCCTATGACTTTCATTAAGTGTTGTACATTATGATTCTTGATTCTTAACGAATGTACCTTTTCTTTATGTATACTGAGAGTATTTACACCAAGACAAATTCCTTGTGTGTCCAATCACACTTGGCCAATAAAGAATTCTGTTCTGTTCTGTTCTATTCTATTCTGTCCCTCTATTTATGCAGCCTAGAACTGTGTTGGCATTTTTAGCAACTGTAGCACACTGCTGGCTCAGATTTAAATGATTGTCCACTAGGACTTCGAGGTCCCTCTCACAGTTACTGCTATTGAATGAGGTACCACATATACTGTACCCATGCATTTTGTTTTTCTTGCCTAAATGTAGAGCCTTACTTTTTTCACCATTGAATTTCATTTTGTTAGATAGCATACAATGTTCAAGTCTGTCAAGATCCTTCTGTATCTTAAGCTTATATTCTGGAGGGTTGGCTATTCCTTCTCATATTGGCTATTCCTGGTAGATAAATTAGAAATAAAAACAGACATATGAGATTGCAAATTTAGAAAAATACTGCCTCTTTTTGTACTCCAAATAGAGAATTTTCCGTGCAACTCTGGATCCAAACCAGAGTTATTCATTACTAGAAATAATCAAATGTAAAAATTCTCACCATAATATATATATAGTATTGTGCCCAAATCTGTTCCAAACAAAATGTCAGTCATCTTCAGTCAAATCTATAGCTTTCATTTCATTTAAGTAATTTCAGTAACCAAGAGATCCATTCTCATAAAGTTGGCATTCAGAAAGTAATGAGATTAGGGTAAGCCAAGCAACAGCAGCATTACCAATATTGTAAATCAAAAAAATATGCTTTACCTCAGTGATGGGATTCAAATTTTTTTACTACCAGTTCTGTGGGTGTGGCTTGTTTGGTGTGGCAGGGGAAGGATACTGTAAACTCTCCAGTCAGAGGTGGTATTTGCCAGTTCTCCGAACTACTCAAAATTTCTGCTACCGGTTCTCCAGAACTGGTCAGAACCTGCTGAATAACACCTCTGCTTTACCTGTCACCATTATGATATAGCTTTTTTTGTGAAAAAAAAAAGTGTTTTTCAGATTTTCTGATATTTTTTCTTTCTCTTTGCCAATAATTGTTATCAGAGATTCCTGTAGATCCTGCTAATATATACAAAAGTACCGAGAGAAGAAATAATGCCACCTTTTCATTCTTTTCTCATTTATTTCATAAACAAAATAATCCAATGTACCAGTGTGAGAAAAGAAATATCTCCCTAGATTCAATTGTACCACTTTAAGCTTCAACAGCTGCAATTGGTGAATCATCTCTCCTATCACTATATATAGGAATATTGTCCTATTCCTTCAAAATAAACTATTTTACTCAGCAACAGAGTTATGTATTATAGCATTAATTGCTTGTTTCAGATCCTACTTCACAGTACTTCAGTAGGATTTAGGTGTGATTTTTGATTTAACTATTCCAAAATACTGAATTTATTCTTCATTCACTCTCTCATGCTTGCACATTTATTATTGTCTTGATGCAGGTCTGCTATTGTCTTATAGAATTCTCTGATACAAAGCAGAATTAATGTGTCTTTTAGTTATTGAAAAGCATCCAGGTCATGAAGTAGCAAACCTCACTATCATGACACTTCTATTCTCACACTTTTGAGTTGACATTTTTAGAAATCTGGAAGTATTCTTTTAAACTTAGTAAATTTGTGATAAACTATTATTTCTGTCCTGCTATTTCCATTAACCCCAGCAGGTTTTTTTTAATAATTGTATTAAAAATTAGAATGACAACAGAAAAAATTAATACTCGCTAATAAAATAAAAGAATAAAAAGAAAAATAGAACAGACAGAAATTAAAGAAAAAAGGGAATCAGATGAAGAAAAAGAAAAAAGAAAGAAAAACTAAGAATGTAGTAAATAAAATAAAAGAATATAAAGAAGTGAATTCTCCCTTCATCACCACAAATATAAACAATTTCAGTAACATCACCTTCTCTTAAAATACAACTTCTTCTTCCCATATCCCATATTTTCTATTTAAAAAACCCATAAAGCCTCATGATTTCAGTCCTGATGTCAGCAAGAGTCCATTAAGTCTTACAAAGATAACAACCAATCTATTTTAACTTTATTCAAACATACCAACTCTATATTCCTTCCCTTTACTTATAACAAGGTTGATTAGTCCCTTCAAATAATGTCTCAGAACTTGGTTTCTTGTCATTTTTTCCCTTTCCCTTTCTCACAAAATTCTTCAAAATTTTAACCTCTTGTTAAGTCCAAAATAGGGCAATTATCCAAGCTATTCTCTTCTATTTTTAATCTATATATCTCTTAATTTTTAAGATATCAGCTATTTTCCACAAAATTTTTGTAGCCTCTCATTTTGAAATCCTCTTTTAAATCACTCTTGTCCCTGTCCAGTAGAACTTCTTTCTCTTCCATGACATCTTTTAAACACAGTGTATCTATAGAGGGAGATACAATTGAAATTAATTTCTGGGTCCATTATTCAAAAATATCCTTCAATATCCCCAAAGTTAAAATATTTTGTTTCATTCTGAAATTTTAAGACAAATTTCAGTGTTTTTCACCTTGAATTATAATCTTTAATTCCCGCTAGTTCCCTCTAGTGACCATTTTAAACCCTTTTTTATTTTTATTTTTAAAAAATAAATAAAAACAAAATTATTTTTCCATGAAAAGGTTTCTTTATAATTAATTCCAAAATCTTATTTCAAGTTTATCTCAACCCACCAGTCTATTTATAACTTTTTAAAATCAAAATGTTAACCATCCTTTTCAAGTTTATTACAAAAAATATTAAAACTTATATTTAAAACTATTTTCATTAAGTATTGAAGGAAACTTATTGCTGTGGCAAAACCTGTTATTCCAAAGGTTGCTGACAACTGAAAAGCAGTTAATAAGGAATTTCCAGAAGTGAATAGAAAAGGAAGTATGCAAACCCAAAACTCCTTTCAAAGATGCTGACTGAAGTTTGAGCAATATTGCTATTCCCTTGTCTCCTAGAATTCTAAATCCATAAGAGGCCTCTGTTTTCCTGACCCTTCACAAGAAGCAGATGTCTGGAGAAGTTGTGAGAAATCTTGTGGCCTTGTGTGAAGGCAAAGAGCCAATCTACTCACTGGTTCTTTATTCTGCCATGGTGGTCAGCTTTACTTTTTGTGAATCCATCTTCAAGTCTGCCATTTCTTCCCTGAAAGTCCAACTTCATTGTTATTTCTTATGGTGAAGTGATGAATTGTCACTTTGGTCAAGGTAACATAGATTTTCAGATTGCTGAATATGGTTCTAGGATACTAGAATATCACTAGAATATGGTTCTAGTGATTTCAGGTTTGCTTTTCATGTTGCAGTTAAAGTGATTTTTACTGCATTCCAAGTCTTTTCCATCACAAGATCATGTCTCTTACTGTAGATTGATAAAGCTCCAGAGCTTTAGAAATGATTTTATGACCTTTTCCAGACTGATAGGCATGAGTAACCTTTTACACTGGTCTTCAATTATTTCTTTTGAATAGGGCAGGATGTGCCTTTAGAATCTGCATAATGAGATCTTCCCTCAAGATCTTCTGTGATGGGAGCCAAAATCTGTGAAATGTATATAGGGTAGGACTGACCCAAATCAGCCTTCATTGTTTAATGAAATATTTCCACAATAGGCCCTTGTTATCCCTAACGACTGAAATAAGGGAATAATTATTTTCTCACACTTGCACACTATACATTCTGTGAGTTGTTTATGAAATAAAGAACTAGCACATACTTTGATGAAATTTATTTACTCAGACTCCCTTTATATAACATTAGGACACAGATGAATTTTTTATTATATTCACTTTCAAAGATATATAAAAATTCAGGAAGTGCATAAAAGGCAAGTACTTTTTCACAGACTTATATATAGTTAACTACCTGGTGGTAAATATGGATGGTAAATACGTATACATATACATATACTCACACACACGAATACATACATACATACATACATACATACATACATATATATCAGACGGACACAATACAGAAGCCTGATGATGGTGGATGAGATTCTGCCGAAACGTTGCTACAACTTTAAAAGCACAACTACAATGACGTGGGAAAATACCCGAACACAGACGGACACAATACAGAAGCCTGATGATGGCAGATGAGATTCTGCCGAAACGTTGCTACAACTTTAAAAGCACAACTACAATGATGTAGGAAAATACCCGAACAAAGCTGAATACCATACATACATACAGACATACATACAGACAAAGCTGAATACATACATACATACATACATACATACATATATATAAATTGTATTATTTAGAAAATGGATCTTTGTATTGGTTAGCAGAGATATCCTAGCAAGATTTACACAGTTTTATATTTCCAATTTGCTACAATTTCATGATTTTCCAAAATATCCTAAAGAACTGAAATTCTGCTTCCTGTAGGAAAAGAAGTAGAGATACTAAGAAACTGTCTATGAGGCATTGTCACCTTGGTTGGTAAATGGTATTTCTTTTTGCAGTTAAGTGTGGCAAATTTTTAATGATGTGGAATGCTGCTGAATACTTCTAATTTTAAACAGAAAAAGACAAAATATATTCATACATTTATTTATATACTGTATTTCTCAAATTTATAAGGCCGCCCAACTTGTAACAGTTCTAGATGGTATAGAAAATTTAAAAATATACCTTGTACAATAAGAGCAAAAAGAAGATGAAAATGTGGGGATTAGTGCACTGAATATATTAATAATATTCTTTCAGAAGGCACTATTCTCTCCTAACCCAGTGCCTCAAGAAATAGCCAGGTCTTGACTGTTTAAAGGCCAGAGGGTCAGGTAATGAGATATAACTTGAGGACATGATGAGCATTTTTATTCCTTAAGAGTTTCGAAACCAGATGTTCACAAGGTCCAGCTGACATTCTTCATTTTAGCCAGCAAGCTTAGTTGATGATTCATGATAATTCACAGAAGCCTTGCATTCTTCTTTCAAGATTACCTTGTTTCAATACAATGTTTTAGAACAGCATGTTTTGTTAAAACTTTAAATTACTGAACGGGAAAAAAACATAGTAGATTAATCTTACCCGCAAACCAATTTCAAGTTAAGCAAAAGCACTCCAGTACATCCAAATATTAAGAGAGAACTTACAATGGTTACAAAATGTATTGTTCTGGTAGTCATATATTGCTGTCAGTTGATAGACTTCACATTTCTCTAGCGAGATGGCTGCTAGGCATTATAGGCCAAATGCTCAATAATCTTTCTAATACTTTCATTCGGGTATTTCTATTATCATATCACACCCATGGTAAGTTAGTTGTGTTCTGTGTACTGTTGTTTCATGGTTCTACGGTTTCCACAGTAGCAACTTACTATGTTCTACTTAGCTGCTTTGCTGGTTCACGTTTCTTGTAAATGTCACAATGGAAGTATGTCATTAGGTAACATTTGACACAAATCTACACTAGTTCAGAACCTCATGATCAATGCTGGCAATAATATCCATTATTGCCATACACCTCACACCCTACAGATCTTTCCCTGCGTATTGCTATGCTTTACCCATTCCCTACAGCAACCACTTGCCCACCTGCCTACCAGCCTACTTGCAAGTTATCTGGGATTTCAAACTTCCTGCTAACTTTCCCATTGGTTGTGGGAAACCAAGGATGTTGCCCCCACTAATGACGGTGGGATTTGGTTAAAGACGGCAACGATGGAACTGCAGAATTGCTGTTGATAAGTGATGCATTTATGACCTGATTGCTTAGCGCCAGAAATTCTAGTCCAAATTGCTGTCATAAGTCAAGGACTATCTGTACTGTCTACTCTATTAAATTATTAACAGTAACAGCACTCAGCTGAGAAGAAAACAATATTATTCTTAGGCCTTAATTTGTAGTTTTTGTTTTCTCGAGATATTCAAGCACTGTACTGAAATATATGGGGATTGTTTATTATATTGGTGAAAACACTTAGACATTTATGGAGGACTCATTACACATACACACATTCATAATTGCTATGCTTACTGCCAGAATCAGTCTCTGAGTCAGAGACGAATGTCATTATACTGCCTATAGCAGCTATTGCAATAATCATCCAGTGAAATATTGTGAAACATTATCATGAATTACAAACACATTTTAAACATCTCCAGCTCAAGTACTGCTCCTATATTCAGTTCTATTCAGGGGTGGGATTCAAAATTTTTAACAACTGGTTCTGTGGGCATGGCTTAGGTGGTGGGTGTGGCTTGGTGGTCATGTGACTTGGTGGCCATGGCTTGGTGGTCATGTTATTGGCTGGATGTGGCCAACTCAATATCACTCACATCGAGGCACGCATCTCCTCGCCTGGCCTCTCATGACTGTGCAACAGTCGTAAGTGAAAAATGGTCATAAGTCACTTTTTTCAGTGCCACTGTAACTTTGAATAGTCACTTCACACAAGCAAAGTACCAGCAAAGGAGGGGAAAAAACTCCAGAGACGTTCCTGAGACAGGAAGTCTAGTCCTGCCAAGAATGTAATAAAGGTTAACGGAGAAGTTAACTGAGAGGCAACAACACCAGAATGTTTCCTTCCTGCCTTCCTTACAGGATTAATTTCTTCTAACAACCGGTTCTCCGAACTGCTTAGAATGTTAACAACTGGTTCTAGCAAATAGGTGTGAACTGGTAGAATCCCATCCCTGGTTTTATTGCAAGTTGGCAGTCTAATAGTACTACCTTAGATAGGTAAGTTAAAATGGCCAATTGCCTTTAGTTTCACCATTTTGTTATTGTTGTTTCCGTAGGTGAAGGGGGGGGGAAACACCTTTGGATATCAGCAGAAAAATGCTCATTAGATGATAGATAGATAGATAGATAGATAGATAGATAGATAGATAGATAGATAGATAGATAGACAGACAGATAGATAGATAGAGATACAGAGATAGATACAGATATAGATATAGATATGAATATTCTTTGTATTTGTGAGGAATTGGATGGATGTCCTGTCCATTCATGCCATAGATTCTGCAAAAGCATATTGCATGATAAAGCCATACAATTTAATTGTAAGTTTCTTAACTTCTAATTTAATTCATGTGTTAGATGATGCATGCAACTGTATATTTATTATATATGCAAGGATAGATAGGTAGCTATCATTCAATTGCAAAACACCCTGAAATTTTAATTTGCATTACTTGAAGCAGCCTAATACCGGTACTTTTTGGGTGAATGAAAGTGTTGAAATCATGAAAAAGATCACTTTATTTAAACCATTCTCTCTTTGTTAAAAAAGTTGATTCAGTGGATATTAAATGATATACTACCCTTTTGCAAATCATTGATATTTACTGTTGCTGATCATTGTGTCTTCAAATGTAATTGCCAGAGGTGGTATTCAGCAGGTTCTGACCAGTTCTGGAGAACCAGTAGCTGAAATTTTGAGTAGTTTGGAGAACCGACAAATACCACCTCTGACTGGCCCTGCTTTCCAAGTCCCATCTAATCAGCTAGATCTTCTTTTGTTGCTCTGTACAGAAGAATGGAGCTGGAAAGCAAGTTAGTGGGGTGGGGAGGGAATGGGATTTTGCAGTAACCTTCCCCTGCCATGCCAACTAAGCTATGCTACTCCCACCAAGCCACGCCCACAGAACCAGTAGTAAAAAAAATTAAATCCCACCACTGGTAATTGCCATTTCATGTATGTTGTATTGTTTTAAAATCCATTATGTAAAATCTATATGCATCAAACTAGTTTCAGAACTTATTGTTCTTCAGGAATATTGTTTCCACATGAATTTAACCAATCTTCTTTGATCTGTGGCACACACAAAAATTATTGCCTTAAATTTCAAAATGGCATTGTGAACAAATTACAGTGTATCATTGTTGCTAAAACACTGTATTGTTCTAAACACAAGTTGTCACTTTGATATACAATATGTCTATTTTAAAAAGTAACCCACAAAATAAGAATTCGACCAACTGGTTAAAGATCACAGAGTGTTGTCTAACCATGATAAGGTAGACCCCAAAAGCTTCCCTAATGTCAGCTCATATAGCCACTATGATGTTCATACAGCAATACCAGGTCTGGAATGTGACTATTGTAACACCATGGTTATACTCAAGCCACTTCAGCCCCCTATTCCTAGGGAGATAGACTGAAGTTCTTCAGTACAAGTCTTGAGATTCCACTGCCAATCCAGAAATCCTTCCGAATCAACAGAAGAGCCAAATATGCAATTTCAATTTATTTTATTTTTTTTATTATAGTAGGTTCAAAGGCAGGGGTGGGTTTCAAAAATTTTAAGCAATGGGTTCTCTGCCTGGTTGCTCGGTGAGCATGGCCATGGTGCTCGTGGCCTAGTTGGCCTCCTGCACCATGGGGGGAGGGGGCGTTTTTGCCCTCCCTGTGCTCCGGAAGCTCTCTGGAAGCCAGATAAGGGCCCATTTCTGGCCTTCCTGAACTTCTGGGAGGCCCATTTTTCACCCTCCCCGAGCCTCCGCGCACACCCTGCACTTACTTTACAGTCATGGGCATAGGTCATATTGTGTTTAATGAGGGTTTTCATCACTAAACAAGAACAAAAGTATTACTCAAATATTTACTCAAAGTAGCACATATTAATTATACAACACAATATAAACAAAATACACACCGCAAGATTAAAACCTCAGTTTAAGAAAATCAACATAATTCTACCATGACTATTTAATAAGATACTACTTAGCAATATTAAGACCAAAGATTTCAAACATAATTTGAATATAAATTTTATATTTAGGATGCTAAAGGACTTGTATTATGATTCTAATTTTGGTGGTTCACAGTTGGACACCAAGTTCTTTTACAAATTTGCAAAAATAGCTTGCCATATATTGTAACTTTATAGATCAGGATGTCACAAACAAAGTTTGAATCCAAAACACTAAAACATAAATTATTACCAAACTCCGAATATTTGAACTGAATACTCTTATTTCAAAAGCTGCAAGAGGTAGTATTTCAAACTTAAAAATAATATTAAATTTAGGAAGCTTGCCATAATTTAATGTGAAATATCAATCGTTTTAAACCAGTGAACTACATTATGTGTTTTCTCCACTCCCACAACCTTCATTCCAATACTCTGGAGGAGGCACCAAAATATACAGAATGTTTTGTTCTGTATCTTTGGGGTATGTGTCATTTTTGTTTCTGCAGAAAACTGATACAGAACACACACACACACAGAGTCCAAAAAGATCTAAAAATGCAATGTTCCACAATATAATTTATCTTAAGCCAACCTGATATAATCTAAAAATTCTCTAAGTGTGGGCAGGGGAGAATATTTTAGTCAACAAAAGAATAAATAACATATGAAGCAATGACCTAAATACTAAATTAATTCCAGATTTTTGACCACAGATGTCTCTAAACAACTTTAAAAGTTGAATTAGAGATTAGTGTATTGTCTGAGATGCAAGATGTGCTGGAATTCTGTATTTTAATGACCATCCAGAAAATCCTCTAAAAGTCTGAACGATATAATGACCAAAATGCCTAAAAGATGGTTCCATTATATATATATATATATATATATATTTTAAAGTGTCATTTCACACTATGATAGGTTTATTATATAATATATTCTTTGGTGTGGATTAATGTCTCCCCACTGAGAAAAAGCACAGTAACTCTTACACTAGGTTTTGAACGCATGACAAACATTTGAGAAGCTTTCCCCAGCCTACTGAGCTCAGATGTTTTACAGTCATAAATATACTATTAGAAACTAGCATAATAGCTACGGAGTGCCTAAGAAGTCTGGATGTTGTCATTTAACATAACTTAGTGCACTTGGTTAAGAATTGGGGGATTAAGTCTCAGGAAAAGGCTATATTACAGTTCTGTTCAGTGTTGGTTTTTTTTACTATCAGTTTTCTACAGAAATAGAAAAATAAAAATACACAGGCACAAGAACAAATTTATATATACATATACATACACGCCAGAGATGGTATTCAGCAGGTTCTGACCAGTTCTGGAGAACTGGTAGTGGAAATTTTGAGTAGTTCGGAGAACCAGCAAATACCACCTCTGATGGGCCCTGCCCCCATTTATTCTCTGAGTCCCATCTGATTGGCTGGGTCTTCTTTTGTTGCCCTGCACAGGAGAATGGAGCTGGAAAGCAGGTTAATGGGGTGGGGAGGGAATGGAAATTTTACAGTATCCTTCCCCTGCCACGCCCACCAAGCCACAACATGCCCACCAAGCCATGCCCACAGAACTGGTAGTAAAAAAAATTTGAATCCCACCACTGATACACACACACACACACACACACACGTATTTTTTCTAGGAGTAAGAGAATAATGAACAATTAGAAGAAATGTTGAGACTTTATGAGAGCAGGTCTTCAGAAAAGTTTCTTTCCCACATCTTTAAAAAGTTTCAGAATACTAGCCACCTGGAAGGTGAGACAGAACCTTTGTTTCTTTCAGTGTTTAACTATCTATTCATGGAATCTTCACAGAAGCTCATCCTGTAACAGAAGCAGGACACATTGCCTACACCAAGACTCAAGGAGTGGAAAAAGATACATGACTACCAGGAAACAATAGAAAATACTATCCATTTATTATTTAGATTCACTAACTTCAAGACTTTTGGACATCAACTCCCAGAATTCCCAGCAAAGCTGACTGAGGAATTCTGGAAGTTGAAGTTCATAAGTCTTAAGTTGCCAAGGTTGGAGATGCCAGCACTAAATGATAGAAGGTGTGCTAATGTCTCCCTCTGTCCTACTCAGGAGGTCCCTTAAAGATTGGCCTTCTTGCAATTGCCTCTTTTAATATTCTTTCTTTTTTGCAGGGGGTGGGCTTCAAGTCAGTCTTGATTTCTGGCAAATGCCTAGGCAATATTTCTTGACAACTTTTATCAGACATGCTTTGCCATTCTTTCTATGGCTGACAGCGGGGCAGTGAGTGGGTCAAAGACACCTAGATGGGCCTAAAGCTGGACTAGTTTGGGCTAGGAGGTCATTGTATGAAAGTGGAAGAAATGATTTCTATTATTAGCTAAATATTATTAACTAAATATCCTAAAACTCTTGAGAGAAGAAAGTAATTACATACAATAAACCAAACAAATAAACAAAAATCAATGATTTTTCATTCAATCAGGAACAATGATCTCCCATGATCACTTATTTTCATTACTACTCATATGACTTTTATGTATAATGTTGAAATGTTATCCCATGTAACATCCAGTTGTACAATTGTACATCCAGTTGGGAGGCCACTTCCATACCCCCATAGAAGTTTTATTTATAATTAAATGGGTTGTGTATATATCTTTACTTCTCTCTCTGTCGTGTTCTCATCATATACTAAATAATAATAAATAACCATGCAACATACAGTACATAAGGAAACAGCAATCATTTCAGAATAAGAAAATGTGGAGGAACAGATAACACATAGCTAATACTATGTCAGTATTCAGTTAGTATCTCTTCTCTGAAGTTTTTTATATAGTACAGATTTGGCAGGTGGGTTATGATGGTCATAGACAAATAAGTCTGCTTACATGGATCTATGGTTCTGAAATATATCAGCAATATTTGGATTCTATTAAAATCAGGCTGCCCACACTAAATAGATATGACTGATACGTATGTTTCCTTTTGTTCTCTTTCGTCAAATCATACAACTCCACTTTTCCACGATTCCTATTACTTTACATAGTTCTTAATATAGCTAAACTAAAATGTAGTTAAAATTAATCCAACCTATGTTGGTTTACAATCTTCTACTTTCCAGTTCTTCATTTCCCTCTCCCCCATCCTGCTGTTTGTCCTATGTACCGCCCCCCACACACATACACCATTGAAATTGAGACTGTAAACTCAATGGGGCCAGGACCTCTCCCCCTTTAAAGTGCCATGTACAATGATCTATAAATAACAACATCAGCACTATGAGAGGTGACAAAAATGTCTAAGTATTTCTATAGCTGAACATTCTCCTCGTCTGAAGCTTAAATGTCAGCAGCACTGAATATATGTTCCAATGATTTTTAATGTGCTATTTTAAAATATGTACTATTCCTGTTTTCCAGTGATACAATTTCAAAACGTAGCCCCTATGTCTGAAGGATACCTTCTCCCCATATTCTATATTGGTTTAAATTATATTAAGATATATGCAAATCCTTTGCAACTTTTGTTCCAATTAATTTCCACTGGTTACAATTGTACTTATCCCCAAGTACATTTGTAAAAAGCTTCAGCTATAATCAAATAATCTTCTATGGGTTAAAATTAGTATTAGAAAACCAATTGCTTGAGGGTTTGAAAAGGGATAATACATCACAACCATTTAATCCTCTCACCAAAAATGTGAGATGGGCAGAAAAATCCCTAGATACTGGAAGTTTTTGATTACTTTCAGATTACTACAAAAAAATTCAAAGGTCTTTATTATTCAAGCTATTTAAATTAAGTTTCCCCATCCCAATAAGCCTTACCAGAATCACTTTAGTGCAGTGAAACTTAACACCAAGTTGCGCATATCTTACATCATTTTAGAACTGGTTTTTTTTTGTTCACATCTTAAATGGTTTTCTCCTTTCCTATCGATTATATTGCCATATCCACAATAAAATCAAATATACAATACAATTATATTATTACAGAGGCAATAACAGATGAAGATTTGTTTTGTTTCCCATTCATTGACTGTCACATCTTGGAATTACCATCATCAAATTAGCCTGGATTTTAAAATCCTTCTTAATGGATCTAGGCTGGAATCTCAAAGCAGCTTCCAATAATTAATGTGTGTGGGGGCGGAGTTCTATTGGCCAAATCCCCATTTCTTTCCAAATTGTATTTTGTTCTCCCAAGAGGCCCAAGAGGAGATTTCTTTGAGAAATCATATTTCCCCCTAAAAACGAAACCAGAGAAAACTGATATCATTCTTCCCATTGATGCAAGTGGGAAGCCCAGCTTCCTCCAAGGGAAAACTTGGTCCCCTATTTGGACCACACTCTTGATGCTTCTTGGAGGAAGTGAGATTATACTACTCATCTTCACGGCAAAGAAAGATTCAGAGCCCAATAAGGGGGAAGAAGAGCAGAAGGAAAGAAGCAAAGTTGGGGAGAGGAACGCACAGCCAAAAAAAAAAAAAAAAGTGTGTTGTTTTGTTTTGGGGTTGTTGTTGTTTTTTCCCAGAAGCCCCTGAGAGATGCACTATTCTTTTGTACCTCGTTGTTGCGGCGCTGCCTGTTGCTGCTGCGGGCGCTGCTGCGGCCATCGGGGCTGCCCAAATAAGGAACCACACCAGCTCAGGGCGACTGTGAGGAGCAAGAGGGGAAGCCCAGGCGCTCGCCTCATAGCGGCCAAACTTCGCGCGCTCTCTCGCTCCCGTGCGCGCTTTCGCGCTCCGCTTCGGAGCTCCCGGCAAGAAGTGTGGGAGGGAGGCAGACACCGCGCCTCTGAGGGAAAGAGGAGGCGGCGAAGCCCTGACTGTCACCCGGGATGGGACAGCGGAGGGACACGCCCCTGTCGCTTTCGCCGCCGCTCTCGGCTTCTTCCATGGGGGCTGAGGAGTCACAAGACAATGAACAATCGGCGAAGTCTTCCAAAGAGGGAGGCTTAGCACGAATTAACCGGGGAGGGGGGGGGGGTGTGCTTTGGCGTGCAGTGGGGATCAAAAAACAACTGCTCGGTCTCGCCTACAAAAGCGAGGATGAGAAATTTTCCAAGCCACAACAAGCAGCAGAAGAGTCTTAAAAACTTGAACGCTCTTAAAGTCGATCTTTCTCTCTCTCCCTCCCTCCTCCCCGCTTCAACTTGGAAGAACAATTTTAATGAACTCAGAGGAAGAATGCTGCAGGCTCACGCTTTACATTGTATACATTTTTTTCTTAAAAAAACAAACAAACACTATTGCAAGCCAAACATTCTCAAGAACCAAAACGGGCCTGGCTAGAGACCCTTACAGGAACCAGGCGAACGGAAACATCGAAGCTGAGCAGAGGATCCGTCCATCCGTCCCTCTAGTGCCGGGTCAGCGAAAGCTCAAAAGTAGCCGGCATGGGCTTGTCACATCCACGAAAATAGGCACGGATTATACTGTAAATGTATATTTTAAAAAAACAGACTCAGCTTTTAAGCAAACGGGTCAGTAGAAACGCCAACTCTTGCATCTCAATACTAAAATAGGCCATTATGGTGAAGTTTCTCATATCTAGCTATTCTCCTTTTGTACATGAGAAGGCGCTTGACTCGTCCGGGCTTTTTTTTTTTTTTTTTTGCGTGTAACGGAGACAGCGTCACAAAGCTTCCCGATTTAGCTCAGCGCCTGAGATGGGATTTATATAAACCGGATCGAGACTTAATTCATATTAAACTCTTCATTTGGAGAACAGCTGAAAAAAACCCCAACTATTAAAACATACTGTGTTCAGCCTGAAAAGTGAGCGCTCGCCACGTAAACCCCCAATATGAGGGAGCATTGAAAGCCATTTTCAACAAAGTCGTCACACACTCACTCACCCCCAACTCAATAACTCTGCCCTATGATATTTCAAGTGAAGTGGGCAGGAATCGATACCTCCCTTTTCAGGCATGGGGAGGGGGAATAGAATAGAATAGAATAGAATAGAATAGGAATAGGAATAGGAATAGGAATAGAACTCTTTATTGGCCAAGTGTGATTGGACACTCAAGGAATTTGTCTTAATGTCTATGCTCTCAACATACATAAAAGAAAATATACATTCGTCAAGAGTCAAGAATCATAATCACTTAATAATAGTCATAGGGTACAATAAGCAATCAAATCATACTAGGAAACAGTCAATAAAAATCATTAGGATACAAGCAACAAAGTTATAGTCCTACAGTCATAAGTGGGAGGAGATGGGTGAAAGGAAGGATGGGGGGATTAATAATAATAATAGTGCAGACTTTGTAAATAGTCTGACAGTGTTGAGGAAATTATTTGTTTAGCAGAGTGATGGCATTCGGGGAAAAACTGTCCTTGTGTCTAATTGTTCTTGTGTGCAGTGCTCTATAGCATCATTTTGAGGGTAGGAGTTGAAACAGTTTATGTCCAGGACGTGAGGGGTCTGAAAATATTTTCACAGCCCTCTGTTTGACTTGTGCAGTATACAAGTCCTCAATGGACCTGTATACTGCATAAAAGTATAAATTAGAATTGGAGGGGAGCCATGATCGGCCGCAGTTCTGGAGAACTGGTAGCAGAAATTTTGAGTAGTTCGGAGAACCAGTAGCGGAAATTTTGTGTAGTTCAGAATACCGCCTCTGATTGGCCTTGCCCCCTTCTCTTCTCTGCCTCCCGAGTCCCAGCTGATCAGCTGGGTCTTCTTTTGTTGCCCTGCACAGGAGAACAGAGCTGGAAAACAGCTTAGTGGGGTGGAGAGAGAATGGGGATTTTACAGTATCCTTTACCCTGGAGTGGGGTCGGAATGGAGATTTTGCAGTATCCTTTCCCTGCCATGCCCGCCAAGCCAAGCCCACCAAGCCAAGCCAAGCCAAGCCACACCCACAGAACCAGTAGTAAAAATGTTGGAATCCTACCATTGCCCCACGTGGTCCATTTTAGATGCAGGTAAGTGCAGGGCACGCATGGAGGCTCAGGGAGGGTGAAAAATGGGCTTCCCAGAAGTTCAGGAAGGCCAGAAATGGGCCTGTTTCTAGCTTCCAGAGAGCCTCTGGAGCCCAGGAAGGCTGTTTTTGCCTTCCCGGAGGCTTAAGGAAAGCCACTGGAGGCCAGGGAGGGAAAAACCACCTCCCACCATGGTGCCGGAGGCCGACAAGGCCATACCCACCATGGCCATGCCCACTCAACAACTGGGCAGAGAACCTTTGCTAAAAATTTTGAAGTCCACCCCTGACCATATCTATAGGACCACCTTGTCTGATGAGACTCAGCTTAGCCTGTTAGATCATACATGGAGGGGCTTCTTGTTATCCTGCATTTCTGGGATGTGTACCAAGGCTAGAAAGCCTTGTCTGTCCTTAGCAGGGCCAATGCTATGGAATGAACTCACCACTGAGATTAGATGGCCTCCTCCCTGGTTGTTTATGGGAATATTTTTTTTTTCCCAAAGACCTTTTCAGTAACATCACCTGCCCTGCTTGTTCTTATTTATTTTTCTCTTCCAATTCAATTTTGTTTTTATTCTTTGGATTGAATGCTGTTTTAATTTTGTTGTTGTTATTGTGACATTATAATTGCCTAGAGTAATGAAATAAATGAGCGGTTTAATTTGTTTTTGTAGTATAGTAGAACAAGAATCTCACAGTCCTCCAAGCATATTTTAGAGATGAAAACATTATTTGTAAATTCTTAGAATGCTAACAGCACAACTATAGGAAGTGGTCCGAGAAGGGAAACAGTACCTCAGCTCAACTTAGCAAGTCTCCAAGCAACAGCAGTGTTTTGTAGTCAGGTCATTCAATTGGCACCTTGAGACTTGTCACACTTAACAGCGTCACCTTCCAGGAACTCCAGTCAACTTGTGCCTTCTGTGGTAGTCACTGCCCAGGGAGACGCAGCAGGCGTATTGCCTAGTGAAAGTGGCCTGATATGACACTATTTGAAACAGAGAAAGAGAAATAGGTTGAGCAGTAAAAGGGCCAGGTCTGGCTGCCCCAAGGTGAGGATTTCTTAAAGGGCAAGTAACTATAGGAATGGGAAAATCATAAAACAAGCAAGTTAGAAAGAGCCGTGGTGGTGCAGTGGTTAGAATGCAGTTCTGCAGGCTACTTCTGCTGATTGCCAGCTGCCTGCAGTTCAGCACTTTGGGTCTCACTGGCTCAAGGTTGACTAAGCCTCCCATCCTTCTGAGGTCCCTAAAATGAGGAGCCAGATTGTTGGGGGGCAATATGCTGAACGTGTAAACGGCTTAGAGAGGGCTGTAAAGTGATGTAAAGTCTATGTGCTATTGCTATTGCTGTCATCCTGGATATTATTCAGAAGAAAACTGCATATCAATTCAATAATAAAATCAAATATTGGTGTTCAGGTTGATTAAAAAAAACATTGCCAGATACTGACAAGAATGGCATGACTCTGTTTCTCAGCTTGGTTTCACAAGTTGTTCTGATGTTCAGGGAAGGGTTTTGTTTTGCTTTATATTCTTTAATAAATGTATGTGTGAAGAGCCAATGCCCTTCGTTATTTGATTCAGGGATGCTTTTGTGCTAACGTAAGGAAAGACTGGTGTTGTGTGAATTAGACTAATTCACTGGTGTTGTGTGAATTAGTCAGGCAACATTCAATTTGAGTTTGAGATCATGATGCAATTCAAAACTATAATCTACTTTCATAGAAGAAATATATTGTTATTAAAGTTAATTGTGGAAGTAACTTTAAATTGCTACAAGGAGCTTTAAAAATGGATTACATGCTTCCAAGTCAAAAAGAATTCATTAGAAATGAAAATACTGCAAAAGAAAGACAAAAGAAGATTTTGACAATGGAACTGAAATAACAAAGAAGTTGAATTTCAGGGCTACAAGAGAGGAAATGTGGTAGAAGAAATGTAAGGTGGGGAGACAAGATAAGAAATCATATTGAGATAAAAAGTCTTAAAATGGGGTTACCATAAATTATATGTTTGAAAGTCGCAACACTGACTAGGATAAGAGAAATATAATAAAAACAACATGGATGACAGAAATATTTTACATAAAAAAACTTCCCATTGACTGTGGCATGTGTAATATGCAGACTAAATCTTACTGCTGTAAAAATCTGTTCAAATAAATACAAATAATTGATATGGAGACATATGTTCTTGGTCTAGATTTAATAGCAAATCTTGATGTGATGGAGTGTGCACCTGGAGAAGCAGTGTTGGGGGTAAGTTTTGGCAACACAGTGTTTTCCCACAGATAGACCCAGATTAAGAGACTGTGCAGTCTCCAGCTGGAAGGGGGATGGGGGAAGAGATTCAGGGTAGCCACACTCTAGAATCTCTCAAAATGTATCTAGCAGGTTAGAAGGCTGTAGCTTTAGTTTGGCAAATTCTGTCCATTAGGTTTAAGCAAATAAAGGATTGGACTAACTGGGATCTTGCTATGTCATCTTTAGTTTTTGACCTGATGTAAATCTTGCCAAACTAATGTTATAACTCTCTTTCCTAGTAAATATATCCGGAAATATTCTATGGTATGGCTACCCTGAACCTCTTCCACCTTCTCCTATCCATTTTGGGACTGTGCAGTCTCTTAATCTGCCTCCCTCTCTTTTTTTGGAAAAGCTCTGCGTTGTCAAAATTCCTTTTCTGCACACACATATATACAGTTTTTCTAGGTGCACATTCCATCACACTTATGCAAAATGAATAATGTATTCATTATTCATTTTGCATCAAATACAAAAGTGTTTATGAATTATAGAAATGAATGGCTTCCAGTTTGAGCTTCTTCGGCGATAGACAGAAATCCGCGATCGTGCGCGGTTTTGGTCTGGGCTCGCCACTGGAGCACACCGAGCTGGCTGGTTTTGGGGCTAAGCCACCCCGTAGAGGTGGTGAAGAGGGGGGAGATTGCCAGCAGGGTTGAGGAGAGCCGCATCTCTCGTCCTCAGCTGGCCATTACTCCCTTTCCTGAAGGCGGTTGCAGTGGTGGTCAAAAATGGCCACCTCAAAGAAGAACTCAACTGGAAAAGAATGTGCAGGAGGAAGATAAGAAGTGAAAGTTTTGGCTGACTGGGTTAAACTGCAAAGCAACAACTAAGGTACCCTGGAATTTAAACTAAAAAAAATAAACATTGTTCCCAAAGAAGATTCTGAAGCAGTGAAGGAAAGTGAAAAGGGAAAGGTTTGGCTTTTTTTTTCTTCTCTCCCCTTCCCTATACTGACAACTAAGAGACTTAAATAAGAAATTGGAAAAAAAAATCCGCTTTGACATCAACGGGCAATTAAGCTGAAAATAAAACAAAATGTCAAAGGGATAATAAAGATTTCTGGACAATAAAAAAAATTTATAAGCAGGAAAGGAGAGAAAAAGAATAAAAGGGAAGGATCTGGAAAAACGGGAGGAGACTGCCTGGAATTAAAAGGAATCTACAGTAAAACTTCAACAAGATTTCTAAAAGATACATTCTAACCGAAACTTGATAACTAAATAGTAGAACCCCAGGAAGAGAAAGTGAAAAAAAAGCAAAAAGAAACAGCTTGCGTGTATTTGGATTACTTGGTGATCTTTGGACTCTTGGTTATTGCATTTGAATGACTAAAATTAATCGGGTGGTTGTTTAAAAATTTATACAATGGCATTACTTCTGGATGAATTGAAAATTGAACTTAAAAAGTACAAAGAAGATGCACAAGAAGGGAGGGCTTCTTTTGGCTTTGTTTTTCAATTCTTAGAAATGGAGATTTGGAACTATGAGAAACAAAAACAAATGTCTGCAAAACAAAAAGACTTGGACAAAGAAGAAGCCATCTTTAATGAACAAGTAATTCTATGTGGGGAAGAAAAAGGAAAAGGGGGGAAAGAGAATGGAGAATTTAAGACATAAAAAAACAACCAAAGAAAAGAAAAATAGTTCAAAAAATAAGTATAATATTGTAAAGCAACAGAAGAGGGGAATACAGAAGAGAGAAATAGAGGTAGAGAGACAAGGGGGTAAAAAGTGGAGAGAGAAGAAGAGAGGGAAGAAGGAAAGGAAAAGAAGTTATAAAGGACAGAAACAAGATATAGAGAAACTGGGCCTGTTTAGAGATAATGGGTGAAAATTTAGCTGAAAAAGGGATTCTGTAAAGGTACATAAGATTGAATTGTTATATTAGTAATAGAAACAATTTTAGAAAATTGGAAACAATGTATTATTAAAATGAGGCATAAAATAGTTTCTGTAATCTAGTGAAATGTTTGTTAATTAAATAAATGAAATAAAATAAATGAGAGAATTGAAGGGACGGGAACATTTTAATTAGTTAATGTTTTATAAAATATAACTGAAAATGGGGGGGAAGTAATTATGGAAAGCTTATAACTGTTCCTGTAGATATGTATGATAGTATGATATTTAATTGAAAAGTAATGTTAAAGAAGTTAAGATTTTAATGAATATTAACATTAATGATAGAATTGAATTGGAATGGAATGTGTTGTTTTAATTACATATATTTATAATCTTTTTTTAAAAAAGAATATAGTGTGTATTTTAAGAATGTACCAAGCAGAATCCGAATGGAAGTTATGTATTATATTGAATGTTGTAACTTTAAGGTATATATTGAAGCTTAAATAAGAGTTAAATTGATACAATTAAAAGATATAAAGGTGTCATACTCCAATCAGCAACTACGGGAGAAACTTTGTTTAATGAGAAAAAATAATATGAAATTGAAACAGGACAGACAAAAAGTATAAATATAATGATTTGAATTGAGACGAGATAGTTAAAATAAAATTGAGAAAATTAAAAGAGGGGAGAAGCTATGTAGAAAATGTAACACAGTAATAAGATATGGAATAGAACATAAAAATGAGCATGAAATTGAACTTGTGTCTGTACGAAGAAATGTAACCCGGGATTACGCTACTTTCAAAAAAGATGTTTTATTTGTATTTTTGTGTGTGTGAAAACTCAAAAAAAAAATTACAAAAAAAAGAAAAGAAAAAGAAATGAGTGGATAAGACAGAATAAAAATATGAATAATGAAAACGTGATGAACTGAATTAACTGAATTCCAACATGGATTTTGATATATGCTGAAAAATCAAGTTCTTATGGATTCCGCTTCCTTGTAATATATTTTCACTCTAGTTCTAAACATAGAGGATGTACATAAGTGCACCAGCATGCCTACTGTCCCTGTCTTTCTGTCCCCATTCATCTGTATTCACTTCCTTTGTGCATGTTTATGTTCATACCTATACCTGTTATCTTGTACATGTTTGACCAACAAATAAAATAAATAAATATAATATTTGTTCTGAAGTAAACTGTATTGAGTTCAGAAAATCTTTTCAGATAGACATGAATCTGCACCTAACTTATATTAATTGTCTTATCATTATCCATTTATAGAAATTGTTCCTTTAATATGACTATTTGTAGTCCCACCCTATACAGGAAAGCTAACTGTGTGAATTCAGCTCACTCTCTTTCTCAGCCCAGCTGACTGCACAGGGTTATTATTGTGGGGAATATAGGAGGAGGAATTAATATTATATATGTTTGTCACCTTGATTTATTTATAAATAATAATAAATGCAGGATAAAAAGATGTAGACTGCCATTGATTTAAATCCAGCACAGAGGTTTTCCTCTTGATTGTACATGAATGATGTACACTTACAGACACAATCCTTGAAATATTTTTATATTTTTAGATCCATGCCTAAGCAGCATGTGGTATGAAATTACATTTTGATGATGGATATATTTTGCTCAGATTTTAATATGAAATATCTATGATTTATACTGCCCCTACTAATTGTGAACTAAAGCAAATTCTCAGTTTTCACATTTCTGTTTTTTCCCCAAAAGTTCTAAAAAAAGAAACAGAACAATGCAGTTTTTTTAAATTCCACATTAAGATAGAATGATTCTACCTTACAAAAGGAAACTGAGGAAAAAGGATTATAAACACACACAAAATTTATTTGCCATTCAGATTACCTATTTTTTCCGTGTGAATGTCACTATCTCCCACTGAATCCAGAGGTGAAGATATTTTTTCAGATATTATACACTCTTGTACATATATGCATACTATATGTTGCATGATATACTGAACATAAACCAGGATCTGGATCAAAAAATAATGTTTATTTAATAACTCCTGTTTAAAATTAACGGGTTGTAAAATAATACTCCCTTTGTCAACATTATTTATCTTCTATTTTCACTATCATCCACCAAACTACCACAAGCCCATCTGTGTTGTGTCATCATGGTGGGGAGATTTTTCCTTGGAGTGGTGAATGAAGAGCACCAGGAGTTATGCCAATATATATTCCCAGCAAGGACACCTGAGGCTTAAAGGTCATTCTAGCTGCCCAGCTAAAGCAAGCAGGCACCTATATTGGCAGCAGTGATATAGAAAGCTGCTGGACATGGATGATGACTTTATTGACAATGGCAAAGGCATCACTTTGTACTGTGCCAGAGAAGGCCATGGTAAACCACTCCTGTATTTTATGAAAGAAACTACAGGGAGAGAAAGAATAAAATGATTGACAATTGATGCCAGAGGATGGGCCCCTCAGGTCAGACAGCACACTGCATGTGACTGAGAATAAGCTGAGGATCTTTCGAAGTACTAATGGTTTTTATGATATGGCTAGATTAAAGCCTTCAAGGCATCTGTTTGGCAATGTTGTCATGCAGGAATATAAAATTCAAAGCTGCAAAGACAGAATTACACTGTGACTATGGGTTATAAGAAGCATGAACACAGAGAAGATCAACACAGTGAAAGATGAAATGAATCAACTACACATTGAAGTCTTAGATATCAGCAAATAGAGATGTGGACTGGGATTGGACCCTTTCAGTCAAATATCTTATTTTATTTCATTACTCAGGACATGAAAACTAAGGAAGGAATGGTGTTTTAATAGTTAGAAACAATACTGGGCTACAATGCAATCAGTGACCAAGTAATATCAATTAGACTTCATGAACAGCACTGTAATATTGGTTTTTTTAAAACATTTATATAGCTGCCCAACTTATAACCAACTCTGGGTGGCTCCCAATCAAAAGTTAAAACAACATACAAAACCATATTAAAACTATAAAATGAAACATATTAAAAACATTTAAAACCTCAAAAACCTGGCGCCAAGTCAAACTTCTGATGTGCACAATACATATGAATATTACTCAAGTTTATGCTCATCATTTATATTGACATCAAAGAAGAGAAAATTGAAGTGTTTTATGAACAAATTCAATTTGAAATTGACAGAACACACAAACAAGATATACTGCTTGGGATTGGAGTCTAGAACACCAAATTTGGAGGTATTAAAAAGGAAAAGCTACTTGGAAACACTCCTAGGACAGTATTTCTCAACCTTGGGAACTTTAGGATGAATGGACTTCAACTCCCAGAATTCCTCAGCTAGGATGCTGCCTGGGAATTCTGGGAATTGAAGTCCACCCATCTTCAAGTTGTCAATGTTGAAAGACATTGGCCTACGACACTGATTGGAAGCAGAACAACCTATCAATTTCTGCCAGTTCAATGCTTTTTCCATTGTTAATTACCAAATTATGTCTACATACATGGAGATCACCAGAAATCGAACTGACTATATTATTGGTAGAAAGAGATGGAAGAGCCCGATTATAACAGCCAAGACATGGCCAAGCATTGACTGTGAAACAGATTGTGAACCTCCCATGTTCCAAATTGGCTAAAGTGGAAGAGGTAAGCAAACTGGTTTCCACAGTATGATCTTAAACATATACCATTTTCAAGAACATCCAGGATCATTTTGAGTTCCTGAACCTCATAGATAGGGAATTAGAAGAACACAGGGTGAACTAATGATACTACTCTAATAACTGAAAATGAAAAAGTTCCACAAACTTTAGTAATGAATGAAAATCCAATAGTACAGTGAAAAAAATAGACTAAGATTAAATATGAAGAAGATCAAATTTATGACAGTTGGTACAGCAACCAGAACTAGAATTGATAATGAAGATAATGAAATAGTGCATAGTACACTGTCAACAGTAGGTACAACTATCAACAGTAAAAAGGAATTGTCAGTCAAGAAATATATTATAAGCTTCTTTGTTTAAAAAAATGGCTTTGGAAAAGATATTTGAATGCCACGAAGTCTCTATGCTTATAAAGATCCAAATGATGCAAGCACTGTGTTTTCCTGTGATCCTCCATGGAAGGAAAAGTTCTTTGAAGATGCAAGACAGAAAATGTCTGCCATTTGTCAGAAATGGTGTAGGGTCTCTCGCTTAGGTGGGGGTTGGACTAGATGACCTACAAGGTCCCTTCCAACTCTGTTTATCTGTTTACCTGTATTGTTGGAAGACTCGAAAGGCACTGTTGGGGCTGGATCCTCCTGGGAAAAAAACTATATGGTCACTGATTTGATTGCACGTCTCCATATCTTCAGTATTTGTAGAAACCATTCCCTCTCACATGCACATAAACCCTTATAAGCAGACATACATTCATAAAATAACTATTAAAATCTGGATTTAACAATCATAAATCTCTCTCTTTGTGTATAGTAAATCTGAATATAGTAGGCCTGATTCTCAGTTAAGTATAGCAAGGATTTCACATTCTTTTTGATTGGCCTGATAGCTTCAATTCCCCTTGTTTCAGGTGCATGCAGTTTTCTCTGAAGATACCAGCTTGTACTTGGGCTGTGCACATTTTGCTGGAGACTGTAGGATAATAAACAGTGAGAACAAGAGGAACAGAAACGTTGAAGCAAGAAATAATATAATAACTGATTACACATGAAAAAGGTATTGCAGATACCATGGGCTTTATTGCTCTGCTCATATTAATTATTTCATCAGGATAAATCTGTTCTTCATCACAGCTAAGCTAAGATGTGTGTGTGTGTGAACTACTGTTATCAAGAAAGCAATTACCACTGTCAGTATCCTCTACATTTTATGTCCATCTAACACAGGGGTGTCAAATTTGCGTCTTCACAGTGTCATCACATGACGTATTGGGACTTTCCCCCCCCTTTGCTAAACTGGGGCGGGGGCGTGGCCAATACATGATGCATCTGGCCTGTGGGCTAGGAGTTTGACAGCCCTGATCTATAACAGAATAACAGAATAACAGAGTTGGAAGAGACCTTGGTTGTCCAATCTCTTCTTAAAAACTTTCAGTGTTGGAGCAACCACAAATTCTGGAGAAAGTCATTTCTTGATTAATTGTTCTGTCAGGAAATGTCTCCTTTGTTCTAGGTTGCTCCTCTGTTGCTTCCATCTATTGCTTCTTCTTGTCCTGCCCTCAGATGTTTTGGAGAATAGGTTGACTTCCTCTTTTTTGTGGCAACCGCGTAGATGTTGGAACATTGCTGTCATGTCATCCCTAATCCTTCTTTTCATTAAACTAGACTTACCCAATTCCAGCAATTGTTCTTTATATGTTTTAGTCTCCAGTTCCCTCTGTCTCCACTGTTTATTATATTTCCCCTACTAGCATGTAACCATGCTTGTAAATGTGCAGGTATACTTCTATTTCAGAATGATACACTAGGTATTTGGTGAAACCTTATTCCATAATAAATATATTAAGGTGCTACAAGATTCATTGCTAGCATTTTTTTTATTATTATTGCATCTTTTCCATCTCTAAATAATATATTGGCTACCCTTTTAAAACTAAAATTGCCTGCTAGAAAATTTCAGTCATTTCAAGGTTCCTGGCACATACTTAATTCAAGCAGTATGAATTTGGTAATCAGGGATGGCTTCTGAAAATAAACAGCACAAAATAGAAAATCAACCAGAGACCTGCAATAGCAATTAGCAAGGAGGGAACGTAGCTATTTTAGAGGAAGTGTTGTGAGAAATGTAATATATGATTAGCGCATACATGTGTGCATGTATGTGAAATGTATGTGTGTCCAAAAAGAGAAGTGAAGAGTATTTGACCAGCTGGAAATAACTTTTATGTATACAGGCAATCTTCTTTCCCCTTGCCTCTCAACATTTCTATTTTTCCCCCATGTATTTTTTGCGCATAACATTCATGCCCATAACTGTGGCTTGAGTTTATAATAAGCTCACCGCTATGCTATCTTCTGCAGGAAAGAAAGGCTAAAACTGTTGTTTGTCCTATATGGTCTTTATGAGGGCACCTACAAACATAACTCCATAAAAATAAGACCACCTCTAACTGAACCACTGAACTTGTGACAGAGGTGGTAAATGTAAACCATCAATAAACTGCTGGTATCCATTTCCAGAAAGAATCAAAGAGGTTTCATTCCTTTACAACTCCTTGGCAGTGGTCCAACTGGTAGTGTGAACAGAGTAGAATTCCTTGTGAGGTGCAGGTTATTGCAGCCAAGGTTGAAACAGTAGGTGAGGATGAAACCTTTTTTTTTTGGTTTTTTAAAAAAGCAGCCGAGGAAGAAAGAGTTAAACATTACGGTGTTTATCAGTCATGGGAATGATATCGATGAAAGAAAACTTATCACAACACAAGGCCAGCCCTTTTGTGCATAAGTTACAACCTCTAATGTGCAAAAGCAGCATCTCAATGCCATGACAAAATCAGAATGACAAAAAATAGCAAGACCTTACTGATGGCACTGCTACCAGTCCTGTACTCAAAACAGCAGGTTCCAGCAGCTACACTCCTTTAAAATAATTAATGGATGTTATGTAGAGCTACATGTGAAGTGTATGAGGCCTTCATATTGACCTCTGTGTTTTCTAGGGAAGACCATGTTTACATGCTTGTTTAACGTACTATGGTAAAACGTAGTCCAGAGTTGCAGGAGAGAGGGGTCCTTTCCCAGAGAAGAAAAAGGCAGTGAAACTTGGAGTCTTTGGTATGCTAGAAAGGGCCAAAAGCAGACCCTCCCTAGCAATTCACAAAATGTACAGGTGCTCCTTGACTTACAACAGTTCATTTAGTGACCAATCAAAGTTACAACATCCCTGAAAAAAAGTGACTTATGACCGTGTTTCATATTTAACAACCATTGCAGCATCCCCTTAGTCATGTGATTAAAATTTGGATGCATGGCATCTGATTCATATTTATGACAGATGCAATGTCCATGTGATCCCCTTTTGAGACCTTCTGACAAGCAAAGTCAATGAGGAAGCCAGATTCACTTAACAACTGGGTTACTAACTTAACAGCTGCAGTGATTCACTTAACAGCTGTGGCAAGAAAGGTCAAAAATGGAGCAAAACTCACTTAACAAATGTTTCACTTAGCAACAGAAATGTTGGGCTGTATTGTGGTGGTAAGTTGAGGATTGCCTGTATCTAAGAGTTATGGAGATTGTTGCTTTACTCTGGCAAGATTTCTGTCTATAGCAAACAACAATAGAGAAACTACTCTGAAGTAACCCCTCATGGTCTTCTTGGTTTCTTGGGCCTGAAACATATCTTTTTGTTTTGGAGCAATCAATCTTCTTTGAGTCTCTTATTATGAAAAAAATAGTTTAAGGCTTGGAGTTCTAATAAAGAGGAATGCCTTTCCATAATTGCTTCCAATAGAAGTTATGGAGCAATCTGTTCATTTGAGTGACTGACTGATTCTTCAATATTGTCATTTTTGAGTCCTAGTGACTACATAGTGAGGGGTTAGTAAATTTCTTTAATCTCACCTATTGAAATTGATAGAATTGTATTTTATTTTATATTCTTACAAACCTGCCCTTCATCTGCTTTCTTGTAGAAGTGGAGGTTCCTCCCTCGATGGAAATGGAAGCTGAGAGGATGTTTTCATCGGGACTGCTTCAGGAAAGAAAAATGTGAAACTTTCATTTCCCATCCCTCCCGGTCTCATTGCTATTCAGCCTCCCCTGTGGGTGTCACCTATTTTTAAAACTGCATTAACTGTATTCACACAATTAATGTCACCTCCAGTTTAGCCTTTTAAAAGAGTTTTAATAATGATATTCTCAGATAATCAGATGAGCACTTCTTGATTTTCACAGTCGGATGCAGCCAAGAGAAACTAGTACTTAGCTCAGGTTGACATTTGATGTTTTCAGTTAAAAATGCCTTTAAAAATAGCCTTTACCATCATCATTTAAATACTGCATCTGTTGCATAGGGACAACTGCCAAAATTGTTAGAACTGATTAATGTAGGAGTTAGTGACTACTAATTTTGTTCTTTTATGTGTCTACAGTTTTCTGTGCATTGGACTTGGAATCTGTGAGATTTAATCAATATATCAACAAAGCTTCATGGGCTTTTGCCAAAACCTGATGAGTTGTAAAAAATAATAAATATTAAATTATACCAGATCTGTCAAATTCTATTGACCTGCATCTCAGAACATTGATATTATTGTAGACTAACCTTGCAGTCACGGAGAAAACCAGATGGGCTACATCTACCAAATAAAATTCCAGATATTGGAATTCCAGATATTGCCTATCTGCTTCATTTCTCTCAGATTAGATTTTTTAAAACAAATAAAATAAAGGTTGTTCTGGAGATAAACCTCTTTCAGAGACATTTCTCAAACAGTTCTGTATTTGGAACCAGGGCCAATCCATTTCAATCTTAAAACATCTCAAATTGGAAAGTGAGATGCATTTTGATGAAAATATTTTGTAACAGTAAATGTCTGTCTTACAAAACTGTTACAAAAAGACATGATTTGCTTCTGTTTTATTTACTTTTCAAGAGCCAGTAAAAATAAAACAAAAGCATGAAACATTTATAAACCAGTAGGGAAGGAGACAAGAATTTGCAGCCCTTCCTCAGACACAAACTTGCTGGCAACTGGAAATGGGTAAAAGACAAACCTTCTGGAGATCTTCAGGACAGGAACATCTGAAGCACAGCACTTGCATAACCACAACAGTACATTAAAATAATAATACCTCAAGCAGCATTGTAGAACTTGGGTTCTAGAGCAGGAGATGGAACACCAACTGATTAACGGTTACAACAATTAATCAGTGGAATAACTTGCATTTAGAAGTTATAAATGCTCCAACCCTGGAAGTTTTAAAGAAGAGATTGTCTGAAATGGTATAGAGTTTACTGCCTAGGGGTTGGACTAGAAGACCTCCAAGGTCCCTTCCAACTCTTCTATTCTATTCTATTCTATTCTATTCTATTCTATTCTATTCTTGATTATTAGGTAGTCCATGAGTACCTTATGGCATAATGTGGGAGAGCATAAAATGCAAGATTATTAGAGAAAAAAGTACAAATCAGTACAAATTTTGGTCCAGGATTTGAATGCATACAGCAACTTTTGGGTGTCTCTGTGTGTTTCTGCAGTTGGAATGTTTGTATCCCCTAATTATACTGTATTCTGATGAAGCAAATTGGTACAAAATTTAGGCATACTTTCCAATTATGCTTTGGCCAAGCCTGGCTACTCATAGGATGAAAGATAGAGGATATCAATTGTGTTCCACTCTCCTAGAAGTTCTCTGGGAGTGACTACAGTACAATCTGAGATCCTTTCTGTGATTGAGCAGAAGTAATAGTGCCACTACCCATATTCATAAGGGAAGGTTATTCCTTGACCTGGCATCTTCCTCTTAACACCAGCTTGTCAGATGTCACACCCCGAATGCTAACTTGTCAGTAAACCAAGGTTGAGGTTGATGTTGCATACGATGATGCAGATGGCAACAGTAATAATGGAAAACACAGTCTGCCATGACACCTTCTGGAATTAGTAGCTTTGAGGCATATGACCAAGGAAAACATTTCCCCTGCTTTTAAAAAGAAGTTGAAACAAAAGTATAATTATATATATATATTTAAAAGTATCAAAAGTAGGAAAAAGAAAAGTTCCTTTGCCCCCCCCCCAATGCCCCCCAAATTATTACAAATGGATGAAATAAATCATTTAGTGCCGATAAAATCACAGTGCATTCATCATCAATTTTCACTGGATGCTGTGGAGAAAAGGCAGTAGATTCACGATATGAGGATGGAAAAAATTAGAAGGCACAAAAGTACCAGGACTGAACTTATACTGCGGAATTTGTAAGTGAAGAGTCTTTGAAAGTTGATTGTCTTAATTGAGATTTTATTTTTTTTTAATTCCATGACAGCACCAATTACAATGGACTTCAGATAAAAAAGTTTCTTGCAAGAATTACTGGAAACAAATAGATTATTTTTCTCCAGAAAATAAAGGATAACATACTGACAGTGGTCGCAAAGATGCTTTTACAAGAGGCAACTGCTCTTCTTTCTTGTTTTTCTTTCTTTGTTTTCTGTTTCAAGAAGTCCAGTTGCCTCTTGAAAAAGCACCTTTGGGACAACCATGACCTGAATTACCGAGAATCTCCACAGGCATACTGATGGTGCATTCTGACTTTCTTCAGAGATTTATTCAGAGATTATCTAAACAAATTTTGTTTCTCCAGATTTCCAATTGCAAATATTTCACTTATAACGTTGATTTCCTGGCAGCTTCTAGGTCCTATCTGGTGTTCCCTCCCTCAGCCTTCAGAGAAACTGGTTTAGCTCTTTTGGATCTATATCTAAGCAAATTTATTTCCCCAGAGTCATATAAAAGATCTGTCATTTTGAACATTCCCAGAGGCTTCAGAAATTCAGTTCAGACCTTTCCTTCTCACTGTCATTCTTCTAGGTTCACTCTCCTCTGTAGATGGAGGCAGTTTCTTCCTGACCTGGACTTCTGGGATCCATCTTTCCAAGATTATCTTTTTCTGTTTCTCCTAGAGATCAATTCACCATGGGGTTATTCCAATCCCCAAATTATCTTATATTTTCCAGCTAGATCTCTCTAACTTTCCCCAATCTCTATCTTACCAGGAAGTTATCTCTTCCAGTCTCAATCTCATCTCAAAACAAGGATTGGTAAACAGAAAGAGTGGAGCTGAGGAAACTTATTTTGGTTTTGTCTGGACAAAACTCTTCTTCCCCACTACTGTCTTGTTAATATTCCAAAGCAACTATATATTTGTTCTCAGGCAAAAGGGATATTGTGGAGCATCCCCTGATATATGTTTGATCCTTGGGAAGGTGTTGATTTTTGATCTGATAAATTTAGCGATTGGCTCAGTGTAGTGCTGGGGTGTCGAACTGGATCAGCGTTGTACTTCTCCTCCAAGGGTGGGGGCAAGAAGGACAGGTTGGATGCCTCCTGCAGTACCCTGCTGGCCAAAATGGGGCATGAGGAAATCCCATTTTCACCCTCTATGGCTTTTTGCAAGACTTTGCCAGCTGAAAATGGACTGCCATTTTTAGCCTGTTTTCATCCCATTTTTGGCCAATTTCTCAGCCCATTTTGGGCCTATTTTTGGCAAGTTTGGGGTCTGGTTTCAGCTGGCAGACTGCTGCAGGAAGCCATGGAGGGTGAAAACGAGGTGCGGGGGGGGCATGCAGACCATTTTAGATGCCAGAGCCACCATGGGCCAGTCACTTGATATTCCCATGGGCCAGATTTAAGCACCCTGTGGGCTGGATCTGGCCCACAGGCCTTGAGTTTGACAGCCCTGGTGTAGTGAATATAGAAGATGGTCTTCAAGGACAAAGACGTGAGCCAGAACAAGAAAGTAATTTACAAAATTGTCTCAGATAGCCTTTTCCAATTCCACATGAAAACAAAATTTAAGTAGCACATTTAACTTTGCTATTATTTGGACAAGTTTTTTTTATAAATTTTATTGTTTTTTAAGACAAACATAGACAAACAAAACATAAAAACATCAAGCCATCTTCCATATATATACATACAATGTGTCGGTTGGTTTACAAATTGTTTTGTGCTTCCACTTCGTAGTCTTCAATTACAATTACATTGTATATATTCTCATATTGTCAATCAAATATTAAGTACATTAATATCATTGTTAATCATTTGACTATACTATTATTTATTCATGTTGTATGAGATAATCCATATTTTATTTAATTTGTTTTATGACAGTTCATATTATCATCCCAAATCTATCCTAGATATAATAAAAAATAGGTCTTTATTTATTCATTATTTTCTGAAAATCTACATATTTCATTACTATGTTTTATTGTCTAACCATTGATAGAATAGATCCCAAATTTTATAAAATTGTTTATCATCTTGTTCTCTGATTTCAAATGTCAATCTACTCATTTCAGCACATTCCAATATTTTCTTAATGATTTCCTCCTGCGATGGTATTTTCTCGTTTTTCCAGTTTTTGGCAAATACAATCCTAGCTGCTGTTAATACATTTACAATCAGATATTTCAATTCTTTACAATATATTTCAGGTAAAATTCCCAATAAAAATATCTCTGGTTTCAAGTCTGTATGCTTTTTTGTCATTTTTTCCAACCATGTGTGGATTTTAGTCCAATATTTTTTGGCATCCACATAAATCCACCACATATGGTAATATGAGCCAGGTACCTGATGACATTTCCAACATTTTTCAGATTTGTTCTTGAACATTCTTGCTATTATTGTGGGGGGAAAATGCCACCTGTAAAACATCTTATACAAATTTCTTTTATATGCTGTTGACATTGTCATTTTATAATTTTGAGACCACAATTTTTGCCATTTCTCTAGATCAATCCCATATCCAAAATTCTTCCCCCAAGCAATCATCGTTTCTTTAACTCATTCTTCTTCTAGTTTAGTTTCTAATAAATATCCATACAATTTTTTAATCACCTTTTCATCAGTATCCGTCAAAATCTTATCTAAGTCAGTCAGTTTATCATAGAAACCTTCTGTTTTAGAATCTTTATCATACCTTGAATGTATTTGCGCATATGAAAACCAATTCATCTTTATACCTTGTTCCTCTATTTTTTGCATAGATTTAAGTTCACTCTTTTCATTCAATATTTCACCATATCTATCTGTTTGTTCCTTTTTATATATTATAGGATAAGAAAATGCTTCAATAGTCGATAACCAGACTGGAATTTTCAAATAACATTGTCTTTTAATCTTCTCCCAGTTTAACCACAGAGACTCCAATATATAATGTCTTCTAAAATACCCCTGTGTTTTAGTTCCTTTATACCATAGAAAAGCATGCCACCCCAACAACAGATCATGTCCTTCTAATGTCAACAATTTAGTATTTCTTAATGTTATCCATTCCTTAACCCACATCAAACTTGCAGCTTGGTAACACAACTCCCAATTAGGCAAACCAAATCCTCCTCTTATTCTAGCATCTTGCAAAAGTTTTAACTTTATTCTCGCTTTCTTACTTTGCCATATATATTTCAACACAATATTATTTAAATCTTCAAAATAATCTTTTCCAAGCCTAACTGGAATTGTTTGGAACAAATATAAAATATTTATAAAATATAAAATATATATATTTGTAATATATTCATCTTGATTGTCGATATTCTCCCTATTAATGACAGTTGTAAATTTTCCCATTTCGCCAAATCTAGCACCATCTGCTGCTTAAGTTTAATATAGTTATTCTCTTTTAGTGTACTACATCTTGCTGTCAAATGTATCCCCAGGTACTTGATCTTATTCGTGACCTGGATTTTCAATACATCTGCCAGTTCTTCCTTTTGTCTTGATAACATATTCTTTGTCAAAATCTTTGTTTTGTCTTTATTTATTTTCAAACCAGCCACCTTCCCATATACCTCTATCTTTTCTTCCAATTTTGATGCTGTTTCTAGTGGGTCTTCTAAAATGAAAACCAGATCATCTGCGAATGCTTGAAACATAAAATCTTCCTTTTTAATTTTTATCCCTTTTAGCTCCTTTTCTTCTCTAATATTTCTGTTTAACACTTCCAAGGTTAACACAAACAACAAAGGTGACAGTGGGCACCCTTGTCTTGTTCCTTTTCTTATATCAATAGAGTCTGTCAGTTCTCCCTCTATCATTACCTTTGCCGTTTGGTTATGATATATAACTTTTGTTGCTTGAATAATTTTTTTAGGAAAGCCCATCTGTTCCAGCTGTAATAACATGAATCGCCAATTCACATTATCAAATGCCTTCCGTACATCTAAAAATATCAAAGCCATTTGTTTTTCAAGGTGTGCCTCACAGTATTCCAAAGTGTCCAAGATTACTCTCATATTGTCTTTAATTTGTCTCTTTGGCAGAAATCCGTTTTGATCAGGGTGGATAAAATTATTTAGATATTTTTTAAGTCTTTCTGCCAATATTGAAGCAAAAAATTTGTAGTCTGCATTTAGTAAGGAAATAGGTCTATAGTTCTTGATTTGTAATGGGTCGGCCTCCTCTTTTGGGACAAGTGTAATATAAGCTTCTGACCATGATTTAGGTATCTTCTTCTTTAACATAACTTCATTCATAACTTCTAGCAATGGAAGGTTCAGCGATTCTTGTAGTGTTTTGTAGAATTCTGCCGGAAGTCCATCTGGGCCTGGTGCCTTTCCATTGTTTTGCTCCTTAAGTGCTTCAGTTAACTCCATCATCATTATATTACTTTCTAACATTATTTCAATCTCTTTAGGTATCTGGGGTAGGTTAGTGTTCTGTAAGTACCGTTTAACACTTTCCTCATCAATATTCTCTTGTGTGTATAGTTTCCCATAGTAGTCTCATATAATTTCCTTTTTCTCTTTACTTCCATAACAAACTTGGCCTTGATCATCTATTAATTGCAATATTTTCCTTGATTCTTTCTCCTTTCTCAGTTTATATGCCAACCATCTACCTGGTTTGTTTGCATCTTCAAAATAGTTCTGTTTCGCATCTCTGATTTTCTGTGCTAGTTCTCCTTTTTCCATTTGTCCCATTTTATGTTTAATTATACCCATTTTTAACTTAATGTCCTTTTTCTGTGGCATTTTCTGTAACTCTTTTTTCAAGTCCTTTATATTCATCCTCTAATATCTTAGAGGCTAGTCTTTTCGTGGTATTTCTTTCCCTTGTATAATCTATTATCAAGCCTCTGGCGTATGCCTTCATTGTATCTCATACATTCTGCATTGATGTATCTTCTTTTTTATTTTCTCTAAAGAAAAAAGCCAGTTCTTTCTCGATCCTCTGTATGAAGTCTTTTTCTTTTAGTATAGTATTATTTAACGTCCATCTAGATCTTCTTCTTTGTCCTTTCCATTTAATCATCATTGGATTGTGATCTGCCCAAGTACTTGTTTTAATATTTATTTCTTGGATATTAGCTAACAATTCTGTTGACATCCATATCATGTCTATTCTTGACCATGATAAATGTCTGTTTGAATAGAAGGTGTATTATTTAGTCTTAGCATTTCTTTCTCTCCATGTATCTTTTAAATTTATTTCATCTATCATTTTAAAAAAGGATTTAGGGAGAGTCTTTCTGTTTTGCTTTGTTGTTTTCTATGCTGTATAGTCCAATTTATTGTCTACAATTCCATTAAAGTCTCGCATCATAACCATATTATCATAGTCCAATGATTTTCATATGTAATTTTCTATAAAATTCTTCTTGGTTGTCATTCGGGGCATAGATTGCAATCGGGAGTATTTTCGTATTATTGTCCATTATTTCCACCATTAATAATCTTCCATCATCATTGGTATAAATCAATTTCACTGGGATAATTTCTTTAATATACAAAACCACACCTCTTTCCTTGCTTTGTGTCAAAGAAGTAAATATTTTCCCTAATTTTGGCTGTATCAACAGTTGTTCATGTTGCTTTTTAATATGTACTTCTTGTAGGCAGATTATGTCAAATTTTAATTTCTCTAATTTATGGAAAGTTTTCCTTCTTTTAACAGCTGAGTTAAGTCTGTTTATGTTAATTGTAATCAGTTTTTTTCTCTTCCATGATTATATTTTATAGGTAGGTTTAGCAGCTCTTGTAGATCTTGGTTCATGTTGTTCTTTAATTTCCACCTTTCCACCTACTACACCTTCTTTTTCAGTCACTATTCGGCAGTCCTCTTGGAATTCAATTAGTGACATTTCTTTTTCTGCCTTCTCCTCTTTCCCTCCAAAATATTCTGTATAAAATAATTCAGCTTTCTCAATTGAATCAATTCTACGTCTCTGTTCTTGCCATGTGAACATTAAACCATCTGGAATCAGACATCTATAATTCACCTCTTTTTAAGTAGAATTTTAGTCAGAAATCGGTATTCTCTTCTCATCTCTCTCACTCTTCTGGGTACTTGTTTCAGGACCACAATCTCCTTATCTTTATATTTCAATGTTTTCTCTCTTGCCACTTGCAATATTTGCATTTTAATGGCTTTCTTTGTAAATCTGATGTGAACTTCTCTTGGTAAGCTATTTCTCATTGCATATCTTGTGAAGACTTGGTAAATCTTGTCTATTCCATCCATCATCTTCTCTTTTGTTATTTCCAAAGCTTCAGCCAAAATTTCTATCATTATATCAGCTAGGTTTTGTCCCTTTTCTTCCTCTATGTTTTGGAATCTGAGATAAAATTCTGATCTGTCCATCTCCCATCTCAGCATCCCACTTCTATCTTGTTCAGTTAATCTGCTATCAATATCTCCAACCTTCTTATCTCTTTGTTTATCTTCTTCTTCAATTTTTTGGAATCTCTCGTCATACTTCATCATCATTTGTTGAATATTCTCCACCTTTTCATCAGTTTTTCCTGTTCTTTGTTCAATGTTCTCTGTTCTCTTTTCAATATTCTCTGTTCTTGTTTGTATATTTTGAATTCCTTGCATAATTATCTGCAGCGTCACCTTTTCCTGTTCTTTTTCTTGCTGTAACACCATCTGTATTGAGCATTGTCCTCCAGATGGTGAAGAGGAAGAAGTAGAAGTTGAAGGGCCAGCCTCTGTTAGTTTCCTACTCAATTCAGACAATTCAAAATCTTCAGGTTTTTCTAGACCTTAATCCACTGGTGAAATAACCAATTGTAATTCCAAGTAAAAATAGTGGGGGGAAAAGAAGCCAAATAATAGTAATGATTCAAAAAAAAAGTTTCTTCAGGTTTTTGTATACCTTAATCCAATCGATTAGTTAGATAGCAGTAAAAACTCAAAAAAGGAAGAAAAGACCATAATCAGAAAAAAGAAAAAAATTGTTAAATCCTGAAGGAGGCAGAAAAATAGAAAATAAAAAACTAAAGAAGAAAAAAAGAAGTTCTTCAGGTTCTTCAACACCTTAATCCAATTAAAAAGTCTCAGGTATAAAAAGATGTACAAAAAAAAGGAAGCCACCAAAAAAAAAACCAATATAAAGGTAAATTTAAAAAAAAAAAGGGGGGGGGAGAGAAAAAAGAAAAGAAAATACTCCCTTAAAAGAAAAAAAAGAAGGAAAACATAAATGCTAAAACTTTTCCTTTAAAATAAAATGCAAACGTAAGAATTAGACTTCAAAAACAAAAAGAAAGACAAAAACAAGTTCCAAAAGGCCAAAAATCCAAATAGCTATTACAAAAAGTAAACTAGTAAGGAGGGGGTTTGTTAAAGTAAGAAATAGCCCAGCTTAAAAAAAGTAGAAAGGACACACTGTACCTTATTTGGTTCTCCAAGGCTTTTGTTAAAATTTATAACTCTCTTCTCCAGAGTTTTATCACCTTTTTTTTCCGATAAACTTCAACACCAGACTTCAGGTATTGACAGAAACCCAGAAGAGCACCTGCAATGATACTCTCCCATGCTCTTCCCTCTATCTTATCAAACAGGCTCAAAGTCCTTGAAAAAAATCTAAGATCTTTCTCAGCTTTGTCTGGTGAAGAAAAAACAAAAGAGATAGAATATTTCCAAGCCTCTAGTTGGCAGTGTTACAAAGTTTCTTCTGCTTTCATTTCCCCCTCCTTTTTCAAACAAGATATAATAAAAATTAATTAAAAAGGGAAAAAGATATTTAAAAAGATGACTAGAAGGGAGTCTCTAGCCTAAAATATTATAAAGTCAAAAAGGAGAGAAAAAATAGGTAGAAAAAAAAAACAGTCCAGTTTCAAAATATAAAATCATATATAAAAAATCCAGGAAAGAGGAAAAAAAGTATTACTTTGACTTCCTGTTTAAAGATCGCCGCTCAGGCACTTCTGTCTAAAATTTTACAGATTCTTTCTTTTCCTTAGGGTGTCCTTTCAAATCTTAAAGTAAAGAAAAAATTCTCACCAAACCGGCACATTTTCTCTTTCCATTCTCTTCCATTTTGGAGCTGTCCCAACTTCAGCAGCTTTAATGGCTGTATCTTTAATGGCTGTAGCTGGCATAAAGAGTTTCTCCTGGATCTACCAGGGACTTTGTGATATCCCTGGGATCAACAGGATGCACTCTTTACATTCACCATCTCTTTGGGATGGTTTAGATCTGTTTGGACCGTCCAGGAGCAAAGTTATCAGCAGCGATCTCAGACCTCTGAGATCGCATGCTGTATCGTTGTGATGCCAGCTCCACCCTCCTCTATTATTTGGACAGTTTTCTTGTTCTTGTTCTAATAAAATTAGCTTTAGATCTAGGGGTGGGATTCTACAGGTTTGCACCTATTCGCTAGAACAGATCGTTAACATTCTAAGCAGTTTGAAGAACTGGTTGTTTGAAGAAATTACTGGCCTAATCCTGTAGGGAAGACAGGAAGGAAACATTCTGGTGTTGCTTACAGAAATTGCCTCTCTGTTAACCCTTATTACATTCTTGGCAGAACTAGACTTCCTGTCTCTGGAACTTCTCTGGAGTTTTTTTTTTCCTCCTTTGCTGGTACTTTGCTTGTGTGGAGTGACCATTTAAAGTTACAATGACACTGAAAAAAATGACTTATGGTCATTTTTCACACTTACGACTGTTGCAGCATCCCCACAGTCATGAGAGTCCAGGCGAGGGGATGCGTGCCTCAATGTGAGTGATATTGAGTTGGCCACACCCAGCCAATAACATGACCACCAAGCCATGCCCACCAATTAAGCCACACCCACAGAACTGGTTGTTAAAAAATTTGAATCCCACCCCTGCTTAGATCAACATGGTATATATTTCTTAGTCTATTATTTCTGGTCTACCTTATAGAGGTGACACGTGTGTGTGTGTGTGTGTGTGTGTGTGTGTGTGTGTTAACTTCTTTACATGTGCATAGCAGTTTATAGGAAAATGCACTATAGGGTTTCAGGGTTTGTGGTTAAAACAGTTTAAAGGTTTTATAGTTGTGCCCTATTTTGCAAGAGAGAAAGCTTAATGACTTAACTGCATGCTGTAAATAATAACTCATAGGGGTAATTTCTTCCCTTCAGGCTATACAATTCCCAGATGAATTCATGATAAACTATGCAAGGGCACTCCATATAATAATGCTTCCTGCCTGGATATCTTGTGTGTCAGTCCCACAGTATCAAAGAAATAAACAAAGGAGAGAATCCCTGGTCCAGAAGAACCTAGCACCAGAATATATGGTTTTGTTAACTTTTACAAAAGGCTAAAGGCTTAACACTGCAGTAAAGCCATGCTGGAAGTAAAAATCAAAATATGGTGCAATAACTATATTTTTCTTTCTGAGTAAGAAACAATGAAAATTAAATGAGCTTATGTCCACATTTCTGAATAATAATAATAATAACATAAGTTTTATTTTTATTTATTTATTTTATTTTGTCAAGTGATTATAAGATAACAGGTATAAGTATAAACATAGTTATGAATACATGAAATGGATACGAATAAGAAAAAAAAGAAAAAGAAAGAAACAATAGGACAGGGACTGCAGGCACATTGGTGCGCTTATGCACGCCCCCTACAGACCTCTTAGGAAAGGGGTAAGGTCAATAGTAGACAGTCTAAGGCTAAAGTTTTTGAGGTTTGGGGGAGAAACCACAGAGCTAGGTAGAGTATTCCAGACATTGACCACTCTGTTACTGAAGTTGTATTTCCTGCAATCAAGTTTGGTGCAGTTTACCTTGAGTTTGTATCTAGTGCGTGCTCTTGTATTGTTATGGTTGAAGCTGAAGTATTCATTGACTGGTAGGACATTGTAAGGTATGATTTTATATACTATACTCAGATCGGACCTAAGGTGGCGTAGTTCTAGGTTTTCTAGGTCTAGAATTTCGAGTCTGGTGGCATAAGGTATTCTGCAATGAGTAGAGGAATGGAGAACTCTTCTTGTGAAATATTTCTGGACTTTCTCTACTGTATTAATATCAGATACATAATGTGGGTTCCAGACTGCTGAGCTGTATTCAGGTTTTGGTCTAGCAAATGTTTTGTATGCTCTAGTTAGCAGTGTGATATTACCTGAGAAAAAGCTACACAGGATTAGGTTAACAACTCTAAATGCCTTTTTGGCTATGTAGTTACAGTAGGCTCTAGCACTTAGATCATTAGAGGAGAGTACTCCAAGGTCCTTGACAGAGTTTGGGTCATCAACAAGGACTTGACTATTCAGCTTGTATTTTATTTTCTGATTTTTTTTGCCAATATGTAAGACAGAGCATTTGTTGAGATTTGAAGTTGCCATTTGTTTGACCATTCTGATACATAGTCAAGGTCTTTTTTAAGGGTAGCAGTATTGTCTGTGGTGTTAAATAGCTTTACATCATCAGCTAAAAGAACGCAGTTGCTCTTAATAATAAGAATAGTTTCTATGTATACATTCCTATACCCTGGACTTTTGTGTCCTTGATTGTAGTTAAAGAAATTACTTTGTTACAAGTAAGGGAGATGTCTTACAGAAAGTTCATTGATGCCCAGCACACAAATGTAAGAGGGTTGTTTACAACTTTAATAGTACCCTATGTACACTAACACATACTTCTTTGCTATAAAAAGGAATCTATCCACTTTGCCATGTTAAAACATCGCTTTTTCCTCCCTGAAACCATATTTTCCTCATATAGCTAAAAGAAGCAACTATTTCACAATCCACATTTAAATAGGAAATAGTGAATATTTTATTCTGTTTATTCTGTTTCCTTTTTTTTAAAGAGAACTAAAATATCTTTATAAATTGGATGAAAAGAATTCAAGACTTCAACAATTTTTATTGTTGCAGCAACGGATTCATGGATCCAGCAGGTTTATTTGGAGCTTTATGACTTTTGTTCTTAGAAATTTGACTTTGAATCCTGTGTTTTAAACAGTGGTGGGATTCAAATTTTTTGACTACTGGTTCTGTGGGCATGTTGTGACTTGGTGGGCTTGGCAGGGGAAGGATACAGTAAAATCTCCATTCCCACCCCACTCAAAGGAAGGATACTATATAATTTCCATTTTTTCCTCACTCCAGGGGAAGGTTACTGCACAATCTCATTCCCTCCCCAGCCCACTAACCTGATTTCCAGCTCTGTTCTCCTGTGAAGGGCAACCAAGGAAGACCCAGCCAATCAACTGGCACTCGGGAGGCAGAGAATAGATGGGGGAAGGACCAGTCAGAGGTGGTATTTGCCAGTTCTCCAACCGAACTACCCCAGTTCTCCAGAACTGGTCAGAACCTGCTGAATACCACCTCTGGTTTTAAAACATGTTTCTGAATTTACTTAAGATGTAAAGTCTTTCCCTTAACTAGTTTTGTTCAACAGCAAATTACAACAAATACATTTGAGCTTATAAATGTTATAAACATTTATAAACATTTCAGGATAGCTGCTGTTCTGTTATATTATAGCCGTGTTAGCAGATACTAACTAAGCCATCTTTTATTTAATCAGGACCCTTCACATAAGCATAACTGGCTGGTTTCACATGTTGCCATAAGCCATAAACCATGATTTGCAAACCACCAGTGGCTGGATTGGCAAAACTAAAACTAAACATAATGATTTAGCATGGTGAATAAACCATCTTTCTGTTATGTATATCTATTAGTATCATGCACAAATGAGTCTTTTTCTTCAATTTTGTTCCTAATTTATGTAATTTTGTTCCTAGAGTAATTTAACTTGTATTAAAGCAAGTTGCTATGCACTTATAATAATATAAATTGTCAAAGGTTATAAAGAAAATAAGTCTAATACCATTGCAATCATTATCAGGATTTGCGTTTTGAAAAGCTACTACAATAGTAAAGAGTATAAATATGACCTAAAAGTCTCTAGTTAAAAAATTGAAGTTATGGCTATTCTGTTTTAGGGAGGTTATTTAACGTGACATCCAGCAACCCAGTATAGCCAAAGCGTGACCTGTTATTTAGAACATTGAACATAGAATAAGAGAGTTGGAAGGGTCCTCGGAGGTCTTCTAGTCCAACCCTCTGCTTCAGCAGGAGACCTTACATCATTTCTATTGTGGTTCGCCGGCAGCCTGTGGAGATGGCAGCAGAGTCAGACAGTGGGGAGGAACATGGGAGTCTGGGAAGGACTTGGATGAGGGTCCTACATCTGGTACAGAGATGGGGCCAGGGCCATCTGGGAGTTTGGTGCTGATGCCAGAGCCTCCAGAATCTGACAGCAGTGAGGCAGAGGAACAAGGGGAGCCTGTTCCTAGTGCGCATGTGCACAGAGCTGCCAGAAGGCAAGTTAAGACAAAAGGGGCAACTCAGGAGTAAGGCTTGGAGGTGATTGGCCCTCCCATAAGATATAAAGGAGGAACAAAGGGACATGAACCTTTGCAGGAAGCAATTTTGTTCGTACTGATCGGTTTGAAACCCGAAGCTCTGTGTTGAATTTGTGCTCCGTTTGGCCTTATCTGACTAATTGGAAATTTAGTCATTGGCAGCATTTCAAGGAAGATAAAGGTGCGTGCTTATCAGACTTATCCTGAAGGACTTTGGCAGACTTCCATGGGACTATTTACAAACTATTTGAGACTCATTATGGGCTGTGAAATGACTAAAATTCACAGCCCTTTAAATAAAGAAAAAGGGGGTTGGGGACTAACCTGGGGTGGGATTCTACCAGTTCTCACCTATTCACTAGAGTTGGTTGTTAACTTTCTAAGCATTTCAGAGAACCAGTTGTTGGGAGAAATCTCCTTTTGTTTTGTTCCACCCTTATTGTATTCTTGGCAGTATGCCTACAGTTACTATCTCCAAAGGAGGTTTTTTTTTTCCTTTTCTGGAACTATCCTAAAGGGGAAGGGTTGTTTTAAGCTTTTTACACTTCTGTCAGGAGGAAATACTCCTCTGGAAATACTTCCAGTCTCATGCAACAATCAGCACTTTGAAGAAATAATTGAATAATGTAGCAGAGCTGCAGGAAAGAAGCTGTTAATGACAAGGAACCAAGATGAGTGACATTCAGAAAGGCATCTTGGCTAGCTACAAAGATTAACATTTAAAAGTGAGTTTACATACGCTCTCTGAGTTTTGGTCTAAAACTGGTTTTTGGTGAAGTTTAATTCTGTGCTTGGTGACGTTTAATCCTGTGTTTATTGATGGGATAATTTTCCCTATTCAGCTTTGTTTGGAAAGAAAAAGGTTAATCTCTGTTCCTGAAAAGAAACTGGTTTGAGAAATCTGGCTAGTTCCTGTGTCTATTTGTTTTGGTAATTGGTTTAACAAGCAACTGCTACTGTTGTGATTTAATTATTTGAATTGTGTGTGAATTTTTTTCCTGTCTCATGGTTTCTTTTTCTATCTGGGGGTGGGGTCTTCCTTCAATCTGGCACTGTCCTTTTGGGGTATACTTCCAAGAGGCAGGATGCAATCTTGGCACTGATTTGTTTACTGCCTTTCTGGGGAGCATGTGACCTTTCCTTAAATCTGGATGATTTCCTTAGGATATCTTATGAGGTGAGTAAGACCAGCTGGTGTCTTTAAGTGGTGCAAATGGATCTAGGGATTGCTTCTCCTGGGTGTGCTCTTTCTGGAGAACTTAAATGACCTCTCTGCTAAAGGGTTTCACTTTATGAGCAAGAGTTGGCTGTTCATAAAGCTCATAAAACTATGAAATAGTTGCAAATAGTTATCATTGCATTTTAACTATTTTAATTCCTCAAGGTGTTCTGGCACCCTGCCTGATTTGTAACTCCGGCTTGCAGGTATTTTTAATCTAATGATTGGTATTTAGGACAGCTTTTTGCAAGCAAAGAAGCTTTTTGTATTTTTGTACAGGTAATCCTTAACTTATAACAGTTCATTTAGTGACCATTCAAAGTTACAATGGCCCTCAAAAAAGTAACTTATGGTTGTTTTTTACACTTACGACCATTGCAGCATCCCCACTGTCATGAGAGGCCAGGAGAGGAAAAGCACCCCTTGTGAGTGATGTTGAGTTGGCCACGCCCACCCAGTCACATGACTTCCAAGCCATGCCCACCAACTAAGCAATGCAGAACTGGTTGTTAAAAAATTTAAATCCCACCCCTGGGACAAACGTTTGTTTGTTAGTCTCAATAAGTCTTGGTCAGAACAATTTCAGACAAATGGTTATCCAGTCTCTTTTTGAAAGCCTTCAGGGATGGAGCACTCACAACTTCTGTTAACGGATTTACGATATGGCCATGTTGAGAAATTCATTGGAACAAAGATTCTTTTACTCTATTATATCTAGAAAGTTCTGCAATCCAGTGAAATGTATTATGACCACTTGCATACCATACCGAATAAAATAAAAATAAAAGGAGAATGGAAAAAAACAGTATGAAGATATAATTACATCTTAGAAAATAACACATATCTACAATGATCAAGAATTCTTCTTGAACAATTTTATTGTAATTGCCACTGAAATCAATAAAATATGCAAATGATTTAAAAAATAATTCCCCAAGTAATTAAAATTCACACATCTTCGATACAATCACCACAGTAATGCTTGCAATGGAATATAAAAACATTATACTAAGATTGTCAGACAGTATACAAGAAACAAACATCAAGAAATAAATAACAGGAAGGACTGAACAATTTGAGGTTTTTCTAAACCAGCAGCTAAGCCTTTACAACACATACACATTTAAATGTATCCTCAATACTTCCAAACTGTCTTTACAGTTTTTGATCTATGCTGTTATAGCAATATAATCATAGAGAAAATGTCAGTCAATCAATGTTCTGCTTTCAAGTTAGCTATTAGCTGAATGTCCTTTGTGTCTTTTGTGCCCATCAAATCCATTGTGTTTTAAATGAATAAGAATGCCTTCACTTTTATCTCTATAAAAATAACTAGCTAGCATACCACAATCCATTTATCTGACTCTATGTATTCATCAACAATTGTCTGATATTTTGCAGAACTGTCCTTTCAGACAGATTATACCATGGACCTTTCCCCCACTTGACAGCTCAAGTGCTATTTATTCATCCAGAGGCAGAAAACTATATTAGCTTGAAATGTTTTGCCCAATTGCTAATCCCTAACTTGCTTCTGCTGCCTGTTTCAAGTCACTGACGTCAAACTCTGCTGTCCCACTTCCCCAGCATTAAAAACAGCTTATAGACCATGCTAAGCAACTTTTTTTTTATCTACTATATGAATTGAGAGATTCTCAGTCATCCAGGTCATAGTTGTCCCAGGGGTGGGCTTCAAAAATATCAGCAACCGGTTCTTTGCCCAGATGCAGGTTGGGCATGGCCATGGTGGGCGTGGCCTAGTCAGCCTCCTGCACCATGGCGAGGGGGCTGTTTTCACCCTCCCCAGGCTCCAGAGGGTTTCCTCAAGCCTCCGGGAGGGCGAAAACGATCTCCCCTGGGCTCCGGAGGCCACCCAAAGGCCGGAAATGGGCCTGTTTCCAGCTTTCTGGAACTTCCAGGTGGCCCATTTTTCACTCTCCCTGAGCCTTTGCGTAGGCCCTGTACTTACCTGGCATCCAAAACAGGTCGCATGGGGACTCCTGGGAAGGGTAGGCTAGGGCAGGCTGGGCTAGCCAGGGGAGGGATTTGTGGGTTCACTGAACTGCACTGAATCTTAGCTAGAGGATAGCCCGAACCTGTGCAAACCCGCAGCAACCCACCCCTGGGTTGTCCCAAGGGTGCTTTTTTCAGGAGGCAACTGGGCTTTCTTGTTTTTTTTCTTTTGAAGACATTTTGCTTCTCATCAAAGAAGCTTCTTCAGCTCCAAAAGGATAGTGGGGAATGGAAGGTTTTGTATTCATTGCAGACAGCTGGTAATCAGCATCCTTTTAGAGCGTCACTGAAGCACTTGGAGGTTTATCTGTGTCCTCAGGGTCACTTGAGTAATGGTCCTGGTTCCTGTAGTCTACAGTTTTTCTCCATTCCTACTCCCACACCATTCAAAGATGTTCATCCCAAATTGTATAGCTAAAAGTCTGTAGAGATTCTCAGTCATCCAGGTCATGGTTGTCCCAAAGGTGCTTTTTTCGGGAGGCAACTGGACTTTCTTGTTTTTTCTTTTGAAGACATTTCACTTTTCACCCAAGAAGCTTCTTCAGCTCTGACAGGATAATAGGGAATGGAAGGATTTATATTCCTTCTATAAAGGTGAAAAAGCACTTTTGAGACATATATGTCTCCACAAAATGTGTGCACACACATACACATACATACATACATACCTACATACCACAACTGGATCCCATAATACTAAAAAAAAGAAACAATGATTTATAAGCCAAAAATAAATCATCTACATTATGACTTACCAGTCTGGGAATTTCCTTCACAATCCTTGGCAGATTTGACATATGACTGTGTAGTTGACTGTGTATATTTTAACTGAAGAATCAGGATCAACTAAGCCAACATTTATTATCTCTAAAAACATCAGGAAGTGCTGAGGAGGAATTCAAAGCCTGCTCTGAAAATAGCTTCTCTTCTGCTCTTGGAAAAAATAAGTTTATCATCCTTTGGATCTTGCTTATTTGTACTTTCTGAGATTATGATGGAATTTTCCAGGAGTTATTTTCTTAACAGGGTTAAAAAGTAATTTAGCGTCTCTATTTTATTTGCTGGTTCTATGCTTTGTTGTGTTTTGGAGATCATAGCAGTACCGCACTTCCTTTTACTCTTGGTTTCAATTGTGATGTTAATAGAGCTTATAATCATCCTTTTATTTAATTCAGTTAAGTTTGTTTTGGGGAAATTATTTATATAATAGTTAATTGTATGCAGCTAGAAAGCATTTAATAGAAGAGAATAGCTGGAGAGAAGTGTGTGAAAAACAATCTGGAAACTCATAATGGAGTTTTGCTACTGATATAAAGCAGACTCCACTGTTGATTTGACTACATTTATTGGAAGAGATGAAAAACAAAGTGCAAACAATAGCATCTCCAATCACACGTGTAATGGTTCCATGGGTATACTATAAGCTTCTAGGGTTTCCTTATGAGAAAATATTATATTCTCTATCCATTCATTTTGATTATTACTGTTGTCTAACATAAGTGGCTAGGTATACAGACCTTCCAAAATATTTTTCCACATCTTAACTCACCAACATATACTTCAATTAGCAGAAAGCACAAACACATTTTATTTATTTATTTTTATTTATTTATCACATTGTTGAACTGCCCATCTCCCTTTCTGAGGCTTTGGCTGATTTCAGTTGGCATATTTATCTCTCACGACTCACAGATATTTGGCTCCAGTCTATTGTTCTTAATATTGTCAATAATATGCCACCCAAGGAGACTAATCTTGAGTTATAGTCACTTCTGACTGGGATAAATGCATTGCAGATGCATTTATCTATGTTCTATTAAAATGTACTTTCTTATTTACTTGCTTAGACTTATGTGATAGTCCAGTTCAAAAGGATTCTTTTATGAATTGTTAGGTCCTGAGGTCATGCAAAAAGCTGAATGGAAAAACGTGGGGGGAAATGTTATGCAAAATTAAACTGGTGGGGTGACAAAATTCATTTATAGTGCTCACTATTTCCTTAAATAGATTTAATAGAGGATTGGGTACATTAATGCAAGATGAAGAGTGACTGCTCAGGAAGGCAAAACAAAAAAGTAATTGGCAACAACTGGATTTTTGTTACCTTTCAGTACAAATTGCTGAGGTGCATAAGGAGAATGGTATTGCCTTCACAAGTGATACAATGATCATTTCCTTTGAGTCCGACTTACTCCCAGTGATTTCTTGAAAAGTTCTATGAGGTTTCATAGCAATATTGTGGATACCATTTGTCATATATATATTTTGCCTTGATTTTTCAATCTGGCTTTTTTTTAACTTTTCAGGGAGTCTCCCATAGAAGATAAACCATGGCCTGAGAACTATTTGAAGGAATAATGTGATGAAATAATGGCTCTGACATGATATTTCAATATGTTACTGTTATACAAAAAAGGTGTTTTAACAGATTGTGCCTCTATCATACAATACCTTTAATTTCAATAATAGCAAAATAATGGTTAGGATTAACACAAATGAGAGCCCTACATAGAGATATCAGACAAAGTCAAATACTATTAATACTATTAAGAAAGCAATAAATTCTTCACTGTCTATGGAAAAGGTTTTGATTGTGTTGATCATATCTAGCTATGAAATGTTTGTAGGAAAATCCATCTCATGCAAATTGTCCTTATACAAAGCATGTCCTCAGGGCAGGATGTCACAAACCAGACAGAACATGATAAAACAGACTGGCACCAGGTCAATATAGAAGCAAAACAAGGCTGTATACATTTTCCTTATTTATTCAATCTATTTGTAGAATATTGAGGGAGGGGAGACTAGAAGTTTAGTGTAGTTTGGAAACTGAAGGAAGAAACATCAATAATAAAACCTATGTTGTTGTTTTTGTTGTTGTTGTTATTGGTGGTGGTGTTATTGTTGTTATTGTTTGCCCATTTTACCAAAGGGCAACTCTGAGCAGCTTACAATAATTTTGGTTTACAACTATGTTGAGGGTGCTATTCGGATAGCTGAAAGTGCGAATCTTCTACAAATCTAGTAATGAAAATCAAGGAACACTGTGAAAACATTGGACCAAAATTAAATATGAAGTAGATAGAATTCATGACAGTTGGTACAGCAAAGTTGAAGAGCACAGTGAAAAAAGTGAGACAAAGATTAAACAGCCACCAGCATTAGAATTTACAATGAATATATTATAAATATATTTTCTACCTTTTAGACAACTATCCACAGTAAACTAACTGGTAGTCAAGAAATATTCCACAGACTAGTATTGGATATAGTAAGAATGAAGGCCCTGGAAAATATATTCATAAGCCATGCAGCATGTATATCAACAAATTATATCTTACACCTAAGATCAGAACAGTGCAAGCAATGATTTGCCCTGCAATATAGAAATGAAAGTTGATATTTGAAGAAACAAGATAGAAAGAGTATTTATGCTTTTGAACTTTGGTATTGGGGAAGATGCTTGAAAATGAAATCAAAGAAAAATAAACAAATAGATCATCAAACAAATCAAAACAGAGTTCTTAACTGAGGCTCAAATGACCAGACTCAGTTTATCATAGTTCAAACACATTATGTAAAGATCTAGGTCTCTGGAAATATCTATAATGATGGACGGAAAAAGAAGAGGATCACTATTAGCAAGGCTGGTGGATAAAATACAGAAGGAATAGCCACACCTTTGAAACACTTGAAGGAGCAGTTTAGAGACAGATTGTCATAGAGAAAAATTTATGCGATTGCTAATTTTATAGCACATAATCAATCAATCAATTAGGTGATCTATAGTCTGTTGTTGAACAACAACAAAAATTTGAGATTTTCTTTAAACATACAATATATGCAACAGATTTGTGGATTTTGTAGGAGATTTAAGTATTTAGTGTAGGATTATAGTATATGCCAGGAGTTCTCAATCCCTGGGCCATGGACTGTTAGGAACTGGGCCACACAACTGGAAATGAGTGATGGGCAAGCAAAACTGTGCATTGCTGAACCATACTTTAATTTGGAAAGACAAGTTAAGAAAACTTTGAATAATAATAGTACAAGAAACTATATATCAGAATTTTATAATGACTTCAATATGCTAATCTGGAACTTGATCGTTTGCATGTTTCTGAAATGAAATTATATTAATCAGGCTTATTAGACAAAGATACAATTTCACTGAAACAGTTGTAACAGCACAGCGAAATATCTATAATTTATGATTTCATGTTGTGGTATATTACATAGTGAGGTAGAACTCATTTACAATTATTCAACTGCTATATTTCTCTTAATAGTTTAAATTTAGAGGTTCTATATAAACTCAGGTCAGTTTTTATATCTTTATTAAATTTCAACATCAAATATGAAAAATACAGACAAACATAAAGGGAAAAAGGAATGATAAAATAAGTTAAAAGTCAAAAATATACACCAAACAAATAAAACAAAAGACCCAATTTTTTTTTACAACAGAGATATAAATAATACAACCATATCTCTTTAAATTTAAACAAGTAACACTGATGTATGAAATATCTTAAAATACTAATAATCAACATTATAGTCAAACTAAAAACAGTATTCATAAGATGTTCTCTTATTTTGATCTAAAAATAATAAGTTATTAAATGTAAATAAGCTTATATTTAAAAGGCTATAATATTTCTCTAGTCAAAACCAATATGATCTAATCTTCAACTCCCAAAATAAAAAAATATTTCTTTTTTATTCAGTAAGAAATCTAACAATGGCCTCCAGATCTCATGAAATTTAGTCGGATTATTGTCTGTAAACAAAACCTTAGCTAGCTCCATTAACTTCTAAATCTATTCTTCCATTGTAGGTATGTATTCTTCTTTCCATCTTTGGCCAGTTAAGAACCTTGCCACCATTGTCATATATCATAGGCAAGAATTTTAATATATATATATATATATATATATCATATCCCAAGATCATTGTAAAGATTAGAAATACTTTTAATATTGCAGGAAGTGTAATTAATTTTATGAAAAACTGGGTTAGATAAGTTTCTACTAAAAGATAATATAATGTATTATAAAATATAAAGAAGGTTTGGTTTTTATATTTTGGAGAACTATACTAAGTCTTTTGAAAATGAAGTCGTTGTATTAGAACTATCAAGCCTTTTTGATGAACATTATTTTGAAGTTTGGTAAGCCCACTATGAATAGCACGAGTTATCATCCAATTTGATTCTTAAATATGGATTCAAAATGTTATAGAATGTGACACCATCAATAGTGTGTCATATACAACCTAGTTTCATGAAAGGATGTCAAATCTTTAACAACATGAAATTCCTTGTTTGTATTTTAATAATACAATCAGAGAACCTTGAAACTGCTACAGTGGTTTTGTTAGAAATGAGAAAAGCTTTTGACAAGATACAGATTTGTAATATGTTATTAAAACAAATTTCTTTTTAACTATTTCATGGGTTAAGAGTCTATTATTTTAGCTGCTTAAATTATTACAAGTAGGATAATTTTTCACATATTCAAATGTAGCATGGAACTTCCTAAGGATGTCCTTTATTTCCTTTCATATTTAACTTGGTTCTAGAATATATAGTTTGTCTTATCAGACAAATTAGAGGCTTTCAACGTATATACTCTGAAAAACAGATTCCAAGAATCAGCTGAAAGTGTTTCTGCACCTTTCTTTTGTAGTTCCATTAGCACAAGTTTAAGCCTACGAGTCAACCTACCAGACTTTCAACCCCCTAATTCATCAAATATTTGGGGCATAGAGAGGATAGACTTCCCACCACAGGTCTGACCTATCCAAGCATGTTTCCATAAGTCTGACTTTTGGACAATGGGTGTGTGTATGAATGAACGTATACCTGAAGTGAATACTATTTCTTTGTCTCTATCTGATCTGAATCTGCAATAGAAACTCTCCACTTTCCTCCCTTTCTTGGATCCTGGAGACATAAAGAGTCCTCTTCCCTCATGTCTGACTTCCTGATTACATAGATTTCTTTGGAGGGAAGGAGTGAGCATTGTTTGAATAGACAAATACAAGAAGAGAATCAGTGGAAGAACTTTCCAGAATGTAAAGGAGAGAAGTGCTAAGCTCTTCTAAGAAAGAAGGGGAAAGAAAAAGACTTGGAGGTACAAATAATATGAAAGTTCATCTCACATGATGAAAAGCAAACAACCTGATACTAGATGAAGTCATTAACAAACCAAGGAACATATGGAAACTTTATCTGTGATCCAAAACTGCCCTTTATGTGCACTAAGTGCACTAAGAAAGTGAGTCATCAGAAATCATCAAACTTCGTTTATTTTTTATATTTCTGATTCACAATTAACAAAACAAAATTGAAAAGAGACAATCTCAAACAAATTCAAAATACAAACCAAGAAAGTGAAGAAAGAAGAAAAAAAATATATCTTACATTTTATACTTATAAATCCTAAGTGGTTTAGAATAGTGATTATAATATAAATAACTCTGCATTTGATAGATAGCTTTTGCTGGATCAGATTCATTGCAGCCAAGCAATGAAACCATTATAAAAGCTTCATTGTTTTGCTACAATGATTTTGAGCTTGGTGTCCTGGGAAATATATTCTTAGACTACCTTTTCTTGCTAGCCAAGGAAAGGTCTGGTATATTGTACAGGTGGCTAGGATTGAACAACAGTTATTACTGTATGCATAATATATTTAGGGACCTTCTTTGTAAGTTTAAAGATGCTTAATTTTGCAGAGGTTGAATAACAATACGATACATTTTCTATACAATTGAAGTGAAAATATTCACTTCAATTTACAGTTAGAATGAAACTATTATATGGCCAATCGATGGTAAGGTTTACATCGAAATACATAAAAAGTGAGATTTGTTTGTTGAGCAGATTCTGTTCAATATTGGGGAGAAAATATTCCAACACAATAAATACTTGACAATATAAAACAACAAGTAGTAATGATACTCAAATCAGAAATTTAATCTTCAAAACCTCCAATTGTCCTTGATACACATTAATTTCTGTTTTTAAAAATATGAAAATGGCATTGAGTACACTATGTACCAATATACTCACAACTTGAGAGCTATGCTTTGAAACATATGATATTCTGGCAAACATTTGGTTTTAATTATGGTAGAATTTAGTTGTATTATGAGCATTAAAAGACAGTTAAGCATTTTTGGATGCTATTGAAAGAGAACAAGAGCTTTATAGAAGAATCTATATTTTAAATATCAGAGTTTTATTGTAGTTTGGGGTGGATTAGAGAGGCGCCAAATTTAGATTGAAAATTGGATTAACATCCTCAGTACCATGACGTTTACAGATGTTATAACTGGTATTTTCTTTAAGGACCTCTAAATGATGTCCTAAATAACATTTTGTAGTAGCTCATTGTATCTATTTTTCATCTGTATATAAGTGAAGATTTATTTGAAACCCCAAAATGTGTCTGAAATAGATTAATTTGAGCCTGGTCACTTGTACTTCAAGTGAGAACTCTGGGCTGATTTGTTCAATGATACATTGTTTTCCTGGTTGTCCATGTCTTCTCCAAGGCTAAAATTCAAAAGCATCATTATTCTTCCCATCCTGCTTCTTCAAAGTTCAACTTGCACTTCCATAGAGTGTCGCTGGCAACACTACAACTTGCACAAGTTACAAGAGCTTGCTCTTCCTGAGACCATTATCTGTGAACTGACCTTAAATATCACATTTTGGTTCTTAGTACCGTGTTTCTCATAAAATAAGGCCGGGCCTTATTTTTTTTGAGCCCTGAAAGAACAGCTAGGACGTCTTTTCAGGGTGACTTAATTTCCTCCCCCACACACACCCCAACCTAGAGCTCCCCATGTGCACTCACCTCTCCACAAGGCTGCTTCTATCGGCCAATGGAAGCTCCCTGAAGGCAGAGTCACCAGCCACTTCGGGGTGAGGCATGGCTGCCCCCGGGCTGTTCCTGACAGGAGCGCCCCACACACACTCCCCTCACCACGAAGCCATTTCTATCAGCTGATGGAAGCTCCTCAAAGGCAGAGTCACCAGCCGCTTCTATTGGCCAGTGGAAGCGGCCTTGGGGTGAGCACCCACATGCAGTCCCCACTCCACGAAGCCGTTTCTATCAGCCGATGGAAGCTCCCCGAAGGCAGAGTAACCAGCTGCTTCAGGGTGAGGCGTTGCTGCCCACAGAGTGCTCCTGACAGGAGTGCCCCACATGCACTCCCCTCACCACAAAGCCATTTCTATTGGCTGATAGCAGCTTCCCAAAGGCAGAGTCACCAGCTGCTTCTATCGGCTGGTAGAAACAGCCTCAGGGTGAGCGCCCCATGCACACTCCCCTCGCCATGAAGCCACTTCTACTGGCTGATAGAAGCGGCTGGTGACTCTGCCTTTGGGGAGCTTCCATTGGCTGATAGAAATGGCTTCATAGTGAGGGGAGTGTGCCTGGGGCGCTCCTGTCAGGAGTGCTCCGTGGGCAGCCATGCCTCGTCCCGAAGCAGCTGGTGACTCTGCCTTTGGGGAGCTTCCATCGGGCGATATAAATGACTTCGTGGCAAGGGGAGTGCGTGTGGGTGCTAGCCCCGAGGTCGCTTCTACTGGCTGATAGAAGTGGCTGGTGACTCTACCTTAGGGGAGCTTCTATTGGCCAATGTTCTATCAGTAGTAGATTGGGGTATTCTAGCCTAGGCTACCTGCTGGGCACTCCTAAAGGCAAGTTTTCTCTCTCCCCTTCCCCCTCATTTCTGTTCACCTTGTGTAATTTGAATGAATGATGTGAGAAATGGCAGGGAAACACATGGATTAAATAGGCCTAAATTTTGGGGGCGGGGCTTAATTTCACCTCATGCCTAGAAATCATGCTGGGCCTTCCTATTGGTGGAGGCTGTATTGTTGAAGAAACATGGTATGTTACAGAGCTCCTGATTATGACATTGAACATGTAAACAAGCTAAATACACTACTAACATGGGCAGCATCCTGCCCACATGCTTGGAGACTTCAATCTACCTCATATTAACTGGACCCTAAACAAATGTACAACTGAACCCATACATGCAACCTTTTACAATGTTGTAACAAAGCTGGGACTGGAACAGCTAGTAACCAACAATACTAGGCTTAACAACTGCCTCAATCTCATCTTCTGGAATAGTTTGAATTCAATTTATGGAATACAAATTAAAGAACCCTTTTCCAACAGTGACCACAACAAGATTGACTTTTGTCTCAACATACGTCCACACAAAAATCATCACAATGACAAAATCCCCAATTATAACTTCAAAAAAGGCAACTATTATCTTATAATCAACTATCTCTTTTCCCTTGATTGGCACTTTCTATTCACTGGATGAAATACTGACCATAACAATATATTCTTACTAGAAATCAAAAGAGATATCAAGCTACATGTACCAATAACAACTTCCAAAACCAGGAAAAACAGATTACTCATAACAATAAGGAAGCTTCAATCCAAAAAGAGATCATTTTGGCGAAAAAACAAATCTGGTCACATTACCAACTTCAAAAGCTGTTACAAAAATCTAGGCCACCAGAAAAAAACTGAATGCATGAATTATCACATTAAACAAGAGGAAAACCTTCTATGCACAAATTCCACCCATGCTTTCCACAATTTGGTAAGCAACAAACTAAAAGACTCAAGGTCCATCCCACCCCTGATAGGACCTAAAGACTGCAATGACAACACTATTAAAGCCAACCTCTTTAACACATTCTTTGGCTCAGTATTTGTAAACAACAATGGCTCATGCCCAGTACTTCCTAGTAGAACCACAGAGAACTACAATAATCTAATACATATCGATTTTACAGAAGACATTGTTGAAAAAGCACTGCACAATCTAAAACCATCCTATTGGACCGGACGGAATATGTGCCTACTTCTTTAAAAAGCTATCCACTGCCATCGCCGAACCTCTAAGTATAATCTTTGAAAAATCTTTCAGGACCAGCTCCTTGCCAAAACTATGGTCACAAGCCATGGTCATCCCCATCTTCAAAAAGGGAGACCCCAGCCTAGTTGAAAATTACAGACCAATCTCCTTATGCTGCATCACCTGTAAAGTCATGGAATCAATTATTAACCAATCCATTATCCTCCACTTAGAGACAAACAACCTACTCTCTAATAAACAATTTGGTTTTAAAAAAAACCTGTAATCTGCAACTCTTATACTGCAAAAACATATGGACTACACAACTTGATCAGGGCAAAGCAATGGACACAATCTACATAGACTTCTGTAAAGCCTTTAATTCAGTGGTACACATCAAACTACTACTAAAACTAAAATCTTATGGTATCTCTGGACACTTACATAACTGGATAGAAGCATTCCTGTCAAACAGAGAACAAATGGCCAAAATGGGAGCGTCCTATCAAATTCTGTACCTGTCAACAGTGGTGTCCCCCAAGGCAGTGTTTTAGGACCAACTCTCTTCATACTCTACATAAAGGACCTCTGTGATCATATTAAGAGCAACTGCATTCTCTTCGCTGATGATGTAAAGCTATTCAATACCACAGACAATACTACTACCCTCCCAAAAGACCTTGACTATGTATCAGAATGGTCAATCAAATGGCAACTTCAAATCTCAACAAATAAATGCTCTGTCCTACATATTGGCAGAAAAAATCAGAAAGTAAAATGCAAGCTAAATAGTCAAGACCTTGTTGAGGATCCAAACTTTGTCAAGGACCTTGGAGTATTCATCTCAAATGTTCTAAGTGCTAGAGCCCATTGTAACTACATAGCCAAAAAGGCATTAAGAGTTGTTAATCTAATCCTACGTAGCTTCTTCTCTGGTAATATCACAGTACTAACTAGAGCATACAAAATAGTTGCTAGACCTATACTTGAATACAGCTCATCAGTCTGGAACCCATATCATGTATCTGATATTAACACAATTGAAAAAGTCCAGAAATATTTCACAAGAAGAGTTCTCCGCTCCTCTACTCATTGCAGAATACCTTATGCCACCAGACTTGAAACTCTAGACCTAGAAAACCTAGAACTAGGCCACCTCAGGTCCGATCTAAATATAGTATATAAAATCATACATTGCAATGTCCTACCTGCAAATGAATACTTCAGCTTCAATCATAACAATACAAGAGCACACAATAGATACAAACTCAAGGTTAACTGCACCAAACTTGACTGCAGAAAATACGACTTCAGCAACAGAGTGGTCAATGTTTGGAATACTCTTCCTGACTCTGTGGTTTCTTCCCCAAACCCCAAAAACTTTAAGCTTAGACTGTCTACTATTGACCTCACCCCCTTCCTAAGAGGCCTGTAGGGGGCATGCATAAGTGCACCAATTGTGTCTACCGTCCCTGTCCTATTGTTTTTTTTAATTTTTCTTATAAGTATCTATCTCATGCATTCAAAACTATCTTTATTCTTATACCTGTATCTTGTAAGCAATTGACAAATCAAATAAAATGTAAATGTAAACAATTCTGATCTTTGTAGGACCAGACACATTGTGCAGATCTTTTCCAAGATTTTGCTCTTGCTCTACCAAGTGCTAGTCTGCAGTGGAATATGAAGACAGCTAAGACACCTTGGCTTGACCCAGGCCAAGAAAAAGACAAGGAAAAGTATTTGTTTGCCTGACAACAGCTTTCTTCAAACTGCTGCAACTTACAAAACAATGGCAAGTTTCAAAGAGTGTCTCTCTCCCAGCACAATATTCTGAGATAAACAACCAAAAGTTGTTTCCTTTCACTTTCCTTTTATCCAGTTTCTTTTGCAGTGTGAGCATCATTCAGATGAAAGATTACTCCTCTTTTAAAAGGTAAATACAAGGTCTTAAAATATTTAAATTTCATATACTATAGGGTACTGGAACTAACATGTTGCTTTTAATTCAGGGTACTTTTGCATCAAACTGGGAAGATTATTCCGAAAAGAATGCTGCAAAGAAGAAGTATTCTGATGCTGCTCTATTCCCACAATTTAAAAAATACTGAGTTGATGTAATAGTAATAGTGGGTGAAAAACAGGAGGAGAACAATATTTGAAGACATTGAAGAATCATATTTTAAACTGAACATACTGTATACTGAACTAAGGTAAAAATAAATGAGAATATGAAGGAGTAAAAGAAATGTAGAACACAGTAGATGCAGATTGAGAATATAGCAAAATGTAAATTGAATTGACAGAAATAAATTTCTAGGTGATATTCGTATATAGATGGGATAACCTTTGATAAAGTTAAATTTGAAGTTATTGTTGGAATGCCTAATTTATTTAAGTTTTACAGAGATTTTTAGGGTGATTACTAATTTGGGTAAATTAAACATATCATCTACAGGTTAGGGATAAATTCTCTTGGAGAAAATCTACCTATGAGGTCACTAGGAGTCAAAAGTGACTTATTGCCTTTAATCTGTCAATAAAATGACTGTTATTTCAGCTTCTTGATCACTGTTGTTGTAGAGTGTTGTATTTTTGATGGTTGGATATAGACAAGAAGACATTTTCAGGGTTTAAGAATCTGTAAACTAAAATATCAATCTTGAGATCTTATGTTAATAAAATAGCTACTAGTTCTGTTGATGCTAGTGCAACAGATTTGGGAGCAATAGTTTTCAGGATAATTTACCAGAAGCATACGCTTCTAAAACCATGGCAACTATACAACAGAAGTATTCATAAACTGTGAAGAAAATTTTACCAATTGTATCTGCTTCTACAAAACGTCATCAGTTCATTGTGGAAAGATAGTGTAAATAGAGACAAATGATCCTAAAACCTTTAAAGTCATTTTTAAAAAGTCAATGTATAGTGCAACTCCTAGGATTTAAGTATGATTGTTAAATTTGCAGAAATACCAGTTACAAATTATTCATAGAGTAAGAAAAAAAATAGGCTGTTAACAAAATGTCAGTTCTTACTAGCAAAGTTGAATTAGCAGGGTGTTTGGTTATGTAATATTTGTAGATTTCTGATTGTAAATTGAGAGACTTTTAAGGTTTGTATTGGAGGGTGGTATTTCATAACCCTTGAATGATTTTATTTTGAAATGCTGACTTCAGAAAAAGAAAAAGAATGCTACAGATGAACTTTGATGAAAGGGTGAACTTTAATGAGCAGATGAACCTCACAGGAATTTTACAGAAGAACAAAATATTTATGAGCACTCAGTTTTAAAGAGTAATTATACAGCAGTGCCATGGAAATTAAGAATAAAGTTCATGAGAATTACTTAGAAACACAAGCATGTAAGAGAAGGGCTAGAGATACAATTTACCATCAGGTATTTGTGCTCAAATAGAGGTCATAGCTTAAGCATGAAGAATACATCACACTTGCATAAATAAAAATGTCAAGAAATTGGTGAAAAACATGAAAAATCCATTTGGTCCCATGGCAGAAAGTAACAATGGATATATCTGAATTTCAAAGTAAGGAGTATCCTGTTTTGATTGACTACTATACAAAGGATATATTATTTGGAAAAATATATTAGTAATGCAGCTATTATACAGAGTACATCGTATTTATTTGACACGATCCTTTAGAAGTAATAGTGATTCTCAGTTTAGCTCAAACTAAATTTTGTCAATTTGTGCAGTGATGAGGTTTTGTACATGCTACTTCCTATCTTTAAGCTTAAACCAATGATTGTCTAATGCAAACAGTAAAAATAGTATTTAAAAAGTCAAAGTTAAGTCAGATTTATATCCTAGCTTTTGACATATGGAAATAATTCATTAGCTGTGGTCAACCTAAAGATGTGTGTGGCTCCCACACAGCTGATGTTTCATAAATCTTTTAAAAACTTGGCTGTTCTCCCAGATGTTGGAGAACAGTGTCTATACAACCTTTATTTCTGTTATAGGAAATGTATTTATCCAAAGGCATGGATAATTTTTTTCTTTAATTTGTAAGCTACCCAGAGTTGTTGTGCAGCCTTTAAATCTTGTAAATCACCAACTGACTTTTAAGGCATAGCTACTTAAAATCAAGACCACCCATAACATTTTGTTATATTGTCAAGGGAATGTGAAAAAAAACAATTGAGATTGAAAATACCTTCCCCCTGCCCACACAAAATAATATTATAAGGAAAAGATAATGTGAATGTTCTGCAAAGTAGATTTGTTTGTGTATTTTACCATCTTACAACGGCAACTTTGGATGGCTAACAAAATTACAACTCAATAGAAATAAATCAGCAACAATAATAAAAAAGAGCTGATAACAATATACAGAAGAGCAACTGAGGACAACAACAAGCACTACCAAATAGGCCTTTTCCTAACCATGACCCAAAGGTACTTTTTCAGGTGGCAACTGGACTTTCTTTTTCTTCTCTTGAAGACGTTTGCTTCTCATCCAAGAAGCTTCTTCAGCTTGACAGTGGGGAATGGAAGGATTTATTCCCCACCAACTTGTCAGAGCTGAAGAAGCTTTTTGGATGAGAAGTGAAACGTCTCTCCCCCCCGCTCCCCCCCCCCAAAAAAAACAAGAAAGTCCACTTGCCTCCTGAAAAAGCACCTTTGGGACAACCATGACCTGGATGACTGAGAATCTCTTCAGATTCCTAACCATGACACTTGAGAATGTAGCCATGTTTAAAAGCTCTCCAGTATGCTAGGGGAGGCAGGACAAGCCACATCGCCAAGCACAAAGTGTTCCGTTCAGGCAACAGAAAACCTCAAAACAATAAAAATTGCATATTAGTGATGATATAGTTAATCATAAGAGAGCACTTCCATTGACTACAGGACCAAGTGCACCATTTGGAAAAGAGTCAGAATCAAAAGTACTGAAAGCATGAAAAAGAACATTGCTATAGATATAGAACATTGCTAAGAAACAGATTAGGGTTTTGCAAAAGCAGTTGTAACATCTAGTGAAAGATCAGGGATGGCTATTGAAATAAATAAAACGCTGACTGGATTACTTCTAACAAATGGATTATTCATGTGTAAAGTGAAAATTATGGTAGCAATTTCATGGTATTTATATCATTAACAGCAGAGTGCTGGTAGATAAATAGAGGCTGTTGTGTTATTAAAATAGAGATTTTTATTGTCAACAAAATAATAAAGCTCTTCATAGTATTCCTCAGATCTTCCTTTTTAAATGGCTCTGTAAAAAATAATTATAATAGGTGTCTCTGGGACAATTGGTAATCTACGTAATTTGTATGCAAAGACAGAATAGTGAACAATGTCTGCCCACAATCTCTGCAATGTAATCAAATGCCAATAAGCCACATCAACTAATTCTAAAATCTGATGACAATTGAGCATGAAATCATAACTGTAATCCAAGTTCTCCAAGCTATGGAAGGATTCAATGACTGCACAATGAAGCAAGCTTTACATTCAAATTTGTTTTGCATTTTATCACTTCCATTTATAAATCATTAAGCTTCACAGTCTGCTTGTTGGCTTTATTCAATGTGACAACTGTGTGAAATCTTAAATGTTTTTCTTGCCTCTGATATCAGTTTGTAAAAAATTAAAACTCATCAGAGCTTCTGAAAACCCATTCAAAAGAATTTATTTAGCAAATCTACTGATGTCTCTATGTGAGGAGATGCCATTTGTGTGAGGTTAGAGCTAGCATAGTTGGCAATAGAAGGTTTTTATGTTTCGTGTACAATGACCATTACTAAGTGTATTACAAGGTTATTCTGGATTGATAACTGCTCCCGAGAAAACATTCACTTTGTTTTAGTAGCAAATATGGGAATAGGATTTAGAATGGAAAGGAAACATTGGAAAATTGTCACATGTGAGATCCCGTCTATCCAGTCTCTTAATAAAAAAATAACTGCAGCTTGAGTAAGTTAATATTCAGCCTGAAAAGTTCCCTATTATAAAAGTATTTATTCAGTCTTTTGAAACATGCGACTGCAGATACAATTAATGTGGAAGTTGAGGCATATATTGATGGATAACATGCATGTTTTTAACTATACTTTTCCAACAACCTACTTTGATAAAACCACCTACTGCATTGCATAGCACTGTTCTTAAAGTGTTCTGTCAAGTATTTGGAACTTTCCTTTCTGGTTTTTGGGGTGGTACATCTCAGATAAATAGATTGCAATCTACTCCTAGAACTGCTGGATCAATCATGGCAGACTGTGTTAAATAGACTGTGTGCTGGGGTAGGAAGATCAAAGGACAATCTAAGAAAATGGGCATTCCCTAGAAGATTCTCTGTGTGACTGTGAAGAAGAACAATCCATCTCACACATGCAATGTCCTTCAATATGTATGGAGGAAGACCTTGTGCTTGTGAGAGAAAATGCTGTGGAGGTGGCCTGATACTGGGCAAATGTCATTTAGTTTTAATATTTATTCTACATACTTTTTACACATGCTATAAATTCGATGACCTATTCTCTTGGTGTTGATTGTTATATGTCTATTACTTGCAGGTGCTTCTGACCCAAATAAAGAAAGTCATGGCAGGATATGCTATCAACTCCTCAGAGTTAGACTCTGTTTTCCCCCTGATTTTTCACTTTCATAAAGACCCATCTGAGGGGACCGTGATAGGTATACTGTCATTTTCTCCAGAAGGTACACTTTTTTTGGTTCTATAAATTTTGCTTCATCATGCTTATTAATTTAATGTTATGATTTTATATACTATCTCTTAAATAGCAATTGCCCTCATTGATTATATTCAAGTGTTAATAAGCTCTATGATATTTCCAATAGCCAGATGTTTCTGGAAAGTCCACCAGATGATAACAATAGTACTCAATAGCACTTTTGTTTGCTTAATACATTACATGTAGGGCCATTCTGTCTGTATTCATTTAATTCCTAGCTAATAAACCTATCCATAGTGAATGTATCTAATCCCTTTGACAGTCATCATTAAATCTTACGACTAGAGGAGAAAAGAACACAATTTATCTGTCTCTTTCTCTCAGTACCAGCCATAATTTTATAAATCTTTGCATCCTCTACTCCTGGCAAAGCTATTAACCTGACAGCAGTTTTATCTGCATTGTTGAATTTGATCAGAGAACCACATTCAACAGGTCTGTATTTTGTAATGTCTGCTGTAGTTATTATATTAGAAATCTAAAATTGGTCACATGAGTTTATGGCTTTGTTTGATGGAAACTGTTTGAGTGCACAATTTATTATACCATCTGCATTTAGTTATAGTTCAATTATTTAGCTTTCATAATGGGAAATTCATTGGATATTGCTCAATGTTCTATGAAGGTTGAAAGCTACCAAGAATGGGCTGTTTTGTCTCATAGAAGACCTAGAAGCATCTTTTAATTAATAAATAAATAAAACACAGTTCTAACTTCATACATAAAAATTGCCTTTAGCCCTCCCTGCTATCTCCTATTCTCCCCATAATTACAATGTATAGACCAGAATAGGCTTTCTCTCACATATATTTCTTGCCAGAGCATCATGCTTACAGAAATTAGAACAAATAAAAATAACGGCCAATCTGGCTAAGAGAAAGAATCAGCTAGGACAACTTTTGCAAAAACTCGAAGTGAATCTTTAACATTATTTAAGATGTGCCAGAAAGTGAACAACCTATAGTTGCTTGCCACTGGAGAAAGGCCATTCATTGCCGGACAGGGATCAGAACAAATTAGAATATGTGCCTGAAAAACCAATGTTTAATGTGTACAAATCTCCAGGTCGTGTGTTTACTTCAAATGGTTCTTGGTAGCTTGATGCTTTAAGCCATGCACTGTGTTCTTCCAGGGGAAACTATTCTTTTTTATATTGGAAATGAGACAGATGTAAATGGAGAAATGGACAAAAGATATAAAAATATTTTTCTTTAAAGCAAGATTAAATATATAAAACAGAATTAAGACGAGGAAAAAGTGGAGAGGAGTTATATAATAGATATAGAATGGTAAACAAGATAGGTAATGGTATATAAGAAGAGCATGAATTCAGTTGAAGTCTATACAAAAAGAGGTAATCTGGGGCCAAGTTACTTTCTAAAAGAAAGTTTTATGTTTTTATGTTTATGTCTTATGTGTGTGTGTCCAATCAAGAATTAAATAATAAAATTTCGGAGGAAGACTAGATGAGAACAATTATAAACAAGCCAGAGGAGAATATAAATGTGATGATTGAATAGCAGATAAATTAGAAAGGAAATATGATTGAATAATGATTAAAGAGAAACAATGTGGAATTTGGTAAAGGGAATTTACGTGTTTATATGGAAATGGGATAAATTATAAGTATGTGATATAAAGCAATGTGTTACCTGCCTTGTAAAGATTTACAATGGAAAGAGGTTTTATGTTTTTAATGTTTAATGATGTTTTGTTTTGTTTGTTTGTTTGTAAAATCAATAAAACTTGTTTTTTTTTTAAAAAAAAAGCCATGCACTGTGTTCTAATGAATAGGCTCATTGTCTTAGTATTACTGTATTGCAACATACTTCATACTCCAGCTGTTCTTGTTTACAACTTCTATAACTCTCTTTTTTTTAGCATTGTGTTTACGCAGATAGTTGGCTCTATGTTTGCTCCCTTTGCTAGGAACTGAACAATCTTCCAAACATTGCTGTGAGATAGATAGGTAGGTAGGTAGATAAGTAGATATGTGCAGGGATGATTTAGAATAAACCATTTTAAGAAAGTGAGATAAATTTATTTATAATTTACAAAGCATATTATAAAACATCTGATTTAGAGAGAAGTTGCTAGTAATTGATATGCCTCAAGCAAAAAATCATTGTTGTGTACAGGGACTGTGATATAGGTAACGTAGGTAGTGTATAATTAATACTCAGAATTAATTTATCTTCCTTAATTAACTGAAGACATTCTCTTCTGAATAATAAAATGAACCATCTAGTGCTAAAAGCACAAGTTGGTATGTGCAATATCTTCATTACTCCATTATTTATTGAAAGCTAATATCAATCTGCTTCACAGTTTCTTTTTAAGCTCTTAGTAACAACAGACTGGTGCATTATTTCATTTTAGGTTTTTTTTTTAACTTACTATTTTAACAAATGACATTTCAACTCTATCAGCAGTCAGTTAGAAAATATACTTAATGGTCAATTTGGTTTTTCCTTTGTAATTAACATCTCCAGAATAAGAACTATACTGCTATGTTTAAAAAGATGTTGACAAAAATAATTCAAACTATACCCCACTTTTATTTTTGTATAACTCTAAGCAACCATGTTCTTAATGTTCCTACTTCTAGTTTTCCTCCATAGCAGCCTTACCTGAGCAAAATCTTCTTCTTCTTCTTTTTCTTCAGCGTTTGTCTCGCGCTCGGGCGAGGTCCGCTAATGTCCTTGAGTACTGCTTCCACACCTCTCTGTCTGCCACGTGTGTCGGGTCTGCCTTTGCGATCTCTAGATCGGCCTTGATCGTGTCCATCCAGCGTTGTTTAGGTCTACCACGCGGTCTCGCTCCTCCGACAGTCACCTTCATTACAGATTTGATGATGGATTCTTCCTTGGCGCGGCTCACGTGGCGAACCATCGTAGCGGGACTGCCTCATGACCGTGGGGATGGGCACGACGTTGAACCGTCTACGCACTTCTTCGTTCCTGACGCGATCGAGTAGGGTGAGGCCTACCGACCATCGGAGCATTCGCATCTCCATTATCTGGAGTCTGCTTTCGACTTCTTTGGTCGTCGGCCAGCACTCTGCACCGTATATAGCCACGGGCGCACCACAGAGTTATAGATTTTACGCCTTCAGGCGCATCGGCATCTTCTTGTCACAGAGGACGCCCGTGACGGACTTCCATTTGCCCCCTTACCTGAGCAAAATAGCAACATTTATATACTTTATATACCCATAATGTATATAAATTTATATTTATATACCTATAATGGTTTACCATCCTCTCTAAGCAGTTTACGGAGTCAGTGTATTGCCCCCAACAATCTGGGTCCTTATTTTATTGACCTCGGAAGGATGGAAGACTGAGTCAATCTTGAGCCAGTGAGGATTGAACAGTGATCTGAAGCAGTGATCTGAATTATCATGCAATACTGCATTCTAACCATGGTGCCACCGTGGTGTCAGTGGAATGCATCGAGCCATTGGAATGCTGCCAGGGAAGGTTGCAAGTCATACTCATATGACCACAGGATTCTGCTACTGTATGTGGGAGCTGATCATTGGGATAACTGATCATTGGGATAACTAGAATTTTGATCATTGGGATAACTAGAACTAGATAACTAACTAGAACTAGAATTTTGAGAACCAGACATGTTTAGATTTCAATGCTGAAATTTCGAACAGTTACAGAACAAGTGGTCATTAAATAAGGACTACTTGTAATGCAAGTCAAGAGATGTCCAGAAAGAGCAGAACAAGTCAAAAATAGCAAATAAGCCAGGAAACAGTTGTCAGACGAAGCTGTCCACCACCTAATTAAGAGCTCTTTCCTGCTGTCTTTATAGCAATGCTGGGGAAATTAAATCTACAGAACACATAGGAAAAAAACCTACTGCAACAACCTCAAAACTTTCAGATGAGTTTGAATTTCTGACAAGGAAGAGATGAGAAGCTATATGATAAACAGCCAGAAGGAAGAGCTTTAATTACAGAGCTTTCCTTTGTTTTAACTGTTTCTCTAAATGACAGAGTTTTTGCCACTAGCTAGTTTTCCAGGCTCACTAGTACATTATCAGCAAAGATGCCCATTCTTTATTGAACTACGTTCTTCGCTGTCAAGTATTTTATGATGATGTCTAAAGTGCGTATTTGGGGAGTATCATGGTCCAAGCCCCAGCCTATGAGGTTCAGTGAATTTGTGTGTGTGTGTGTGGGGGGTTAGTATCCTGAGATGGATGCAAACTCAGATATGTAAACATTCAAGTTCTGTTTGGAAAGGGTTTTTCAGGAGAATGAATTTCATTGGGTAATTTGTCACACTTCTCTACCTGGAAAAAGAGATCCAGGACTGCAGTTATGAGATTATGGAGTGCTAAACTGCCCTAACAATTGCCCCCCCAAAAAAATGACTCAGTATCAAGTAGAAACCAGGAGAGTATGACTTTTAGTCTTGCCTTAGGCATGAAAAACTGGCTGAGTAAGTTTGGACGAGTCACTCTCTTCCAACCCACTTCCTAAGGTTGTTGTGAGGAAAATAAGAGGAAGAAGGATTGTTGTGTATGTTTACTGCCTTGAGTAGCTTATAAAGTAATAAAGACTCTGGTTTATTCCAAATGGTTTTTGAAAGGTTCCATAGAAGCTATATGTAGCTTGTCAGCATCTTTGGGTAATTTCAAAAATAAAATGTGTGTGTGTGTGTGTGAGAGAGAGAGAGGGGGAGGGGAGGGAGGGAGGGAGGGGGGGAGAGATCTATTTCTTTCCCAAGATTTATGAAGTTCACTCAGATAATCAGCATTTATATTTCTGTATTGATTGTCTCAAAATTTTGGACGTTGGCTTTACATCCAGTGTCAGTCTTTCAAGTGATTTGCATACTTGTACTGGAGCATTTTAATGAATAATAGATATCTAATAAATCAAACATCAACACTACAGTAATGGAATAGGGTTTACATTCTGCAAAAAAATATATGTTTCACTGCACTTTCTGCATTTTGGTTAGTTCGTCTGTTCTTTTATGACTGAAGTTTATTGATGCTCATATTTTCACCAAATAAGGGATATCTGTGTAAGTTGTCCTTTTTTTATTAAAACTCTAGGGAGCTGATGTAGCATATCTAGTTTTAATGTATACTTCATCCTATACTATATGCGGCAGTTTGCTAGAAAGGTGTAGTGAATACTATTTGTTATTGTACCTTTGTAGGTAATGCTTTCTGATGGATTATATCTGCAGTAGAATTTGTCATCCTGGGGCAATGAAGGACAAACTCTGATCTGCATTTGTTTCTAAGCAATTATTTGCATAAAGTAGCACAGTGATGATTTGCTATTATTACAGTTGTAGCAAGATACTCTGATAATTAAAAAAAAAACTCTCCAAACTCCAAAGCTATTCCCATTTTTTAAAACTTTCATACAGCGTTATAATGCTTATAAACTGGGCTACATTTTTTTTCTTGAATTATGGATTGTTCTCAGATATAGTCTTGCAAGACCTCTTTAATAAGGCCCAATAGCTTTCAGCAGGCACTGTAAAGGTCTGATGACCTCTTGGAAAAGTCAAGGCTTTCTGTCTCAGTCAGAGGGTTAACTTACTGTCCCCCCTGGAACAAGAAACACTTGCAGATTCAACCTTTTGAATAAAATCTTTAATTAATCCTAGGTTGACTTTTCTCCCCTTAGAATTTTCACAGAAATACCATTTCACACCATGCAGGGCAGTATAGAAGGTTTGCCTTTACAAATTCCTTATAAATGCATGTATGTGATGCAGTGTTTATATGTAGTATTTACCTGGGGAGAGGGAAGGCCAGCTAATCTTTGGACTTACTTCCCTTTATACATTCTCAGAGTCCTTAAATTATGGGAGAGTCTGCCAAAACCTCAGCTCTTCTCCAGGCCTTTGTCTATATATTTTTCTCTTTTCCACCAACTTTAAAATAAGTAGATTTTCAACATTTTTTATATGAATATATTATGTTCGCCTCCTTGAGGCATTTGTAGAAAAAAGGGGGGATAAAAATAAATAAATATAATAGATAACTCCTGTGTCACATAAATAGTTTCAACTTACGATCACAAGCAAGACAATTAAGTGATTTTCCCCATTTTACGACCTTTCTTGCCACAGTTGTTAAGTGAATTACTGCAGCCATTAAGTTAGTAATGTTGTTAAGTTCCCCATTGACGTTGCTTGTGAGAACGTCGCAAAAGGGGATCACATGTCCCTAGGACACTGCAACTATCATAAATACATGCCAGTTGCCAAAGGTTTCAATTTGGACCATGTGACCATGGGGATGATACAATGATTGTAAGTGTGAAAAACCATCATAGGTTACTTTTTATAATGGGTTGGAACTTCAAACAGTCACTAAAAATTGGTTGTAAGTTGACTCTTTCCTTCTCTGATATACAGCATATACTAACGGAGCTGTGCAAAGATCATTCAGTTCATTGTGTGGGCACTCATTCTCAAGCAGATAAAAAGACCTATTGTTGTGTCTGATTTCCAAACAGGGGTGGGATTCAAATTTTTAACAACCAGTTCTGTGGGTGTGGCATGGCTTGGTGGTCATGTTATTGGGTGGGCATAGTCAACTCAATGTCAAAGTACCAGCAAAGGAGGGGGAAAAAACTCCAGAGAAGTTCCTGAGACAGGAAGTCTAGTCCTGCCAAGAATGTAATAAGGGTTAATGGAGAGGCAGTTTCTATAAGCAACACCAGAATGTTTCCTTCCTGCCTTCCTTACAGGATTAGGCCAGTAATTTCTTCTAACAACCGGTTCTCCGAACTGCTTGGAATGTTAACAACCAGTTCTAGAGAATAGGTGCAAACTGGTAGAATCCCACCCCTGCTCTGAACAAAGCTTTCTGAATCATTACATAACTCATAAAACTTGTTTTTGTTTTGTCTTGACCCACATGGTGGCAGTCTTAGATTTTAATCCTGCATTGGATTGCTTAGGCTAGAGCTAATCACAAATAATTAGCAACCCTTTCTTTGTTCTTTTTGTAATTGAGCTAGCGGAGAAAGAAGTAGGCAAAAAGTACCTAGCATTACCAGTAATTACAGGCAACAAGCTTATTAATGTACAGTTTATGGATAACTTGCTTTTGTAAAATACAATTTTCCTGACTTGACTAGGTTCACTTTCTACATAAAGTCAATATTAATTTGATTATAGTTTGTTGAAAATATACAACTCATTGCATTTGCCCCATACACTAAGCCATAAACTATCATTTAAAATTCATGGCATCATTCATGCAAACTGCTAAACCTACTCCAAGCTATGTTATGATGTAGCATGTACCAAATTTCTCTCTCCATCTCCTCTGTGGTAGACCATCTAATTTTAATAGCTTACATAAGTAGATATTTAAACTGCAGTTCAATTTCATCAGTCCAAATAAAATGGTCTTCCATGGCTTCTATTTTTCATACCACAGTCTAAAGTTAATTTGCAAAGTAAGTACATTCACTAACAAAAGACATGTTCACTCTGGGGCTGTCAGGAGGCTGATTTTATGCTGCAGATATCCAGAGCTGTCATTCATCTTTGAGTATCCTAGTCACATGACCAGACTACATACTCAGTATAGGATCATCCATGAAATAATTAATTACTTATTTGAAACACATGGACCAGTCTGCACATGGTCCTCCCTTGACTGTTACCATGCTCACTTAAGGTGTTCTTAAAGAAACATCTATATGCATACAATGCAATTCAGCCATGCCCCTTCCCTCCCTACCCCAGATATGCTCTAGATGTAACTTAATTGACAAGAATGATACATTTAATCATTCATCTTCACTGATTAATGATTATGCAATAGACATATTTTTAGGATGGCCTGGATCAAGTTGGTATTCAGCCGGTTCTAACAGGTTTTGGAGAACCGATAGCGGAAATTTTGAGTAGTTCAGAGTAAATACCACCTCTGGTTGGCCCTGCCCCCATCTATTTGCTGCCTCCTGAGTCCCAGCTGATCGGGGTCCCAGCTGATCGGCTGGGTCTTCTTTTGTCGCCCTGCCTAGAAGAACAGAGCCGGAAAGCAGGTTAGTGGGGTGGGGAGGGAATGGAGATTTTATAGTATCCTTCCCCTAGAGTGGGGTGGAAATGGGGATTTTACAGTATCATTCTCCTGCCATGCCCACCAAGCAACGCCATACCCACCAAGCCACACCCACAGAACCGGTAGTAAAAAAATGTGAATACCACCACTGGCCTGAATGACAGGCTAGCTAATATTTTTGAAACTTGAAATGTTTTGATGAGTCTGTTCTTCTAATTTGTGAGAGTCATATACTATTGATAAGTAGCTTATTCATATGTAAGTTTCCTTATATGGAAAGCTATGACTCTATTTTTAGTGCATGTATTCAGGATGTCCTTTACATACAACTGTAAGAAATAATATATATGATGCAATTGCGTATATATGCAAATTTATGGATCTCATCTCAGCATTTGACTTTGGCTTTCTAAGTTTATCTCATAAGGATAAAACATTCAAAGCTTTCTATATGATGCTGTTCAGTAAAAGTATTTGGTTTGGCTTGTGGTTTAAAATAGTACGTTATCACAAAGTAATTGTGATGTTGGAAAAACAGCCAATGTCAATAAGTTTTATATTAGTGGATTCTCCTCCTCCTCCTCCACATCATCATCATCACCATTCAGATATAATATGTATTTCAGGTATAACATTTCATACATAACTTAATATATATATAAATGTTTTATATATATATATATATATATATATATATATATATATATATATATATATATATATATATATATATATATATATATATATATATATATATATATATATATATATATATATATATATATATATATATATATATATATGTATATATATATGTATATATACATATAAATATATAAATGTTTTATCAAAACTTGTCTCAGATTCCTACACTTGTGCCAATTCTCATTTCTCTTTTACAAGTCTTAGGGTGGTTACATTTCTTTTTTAAAACTGTCCCTTTTGTCTTTGTCACTTTGATATTCACGTCTTTCATGCTGTCCGTCAGGCTTTGAACAGCTTCCTTCAATTCTGACAAAAGCTATCCTCCACATTTATGTCCCTGCTTAAAATCCACTTCTCTCTAGAAACCTCAAGTACTGATCTCTTTGTTGACATCTTTCCTATCCTCCCACCATTGTGAATTAAATCATCATCCCATTAATTGTTGTCTGCTGAAATGAGACTTTAAGCCCTTCAGGGCAGAGGCATTTCTCTTATGTACTTCTAAAGTGCCATGTACATTTAAAGTCTTCAATAAAGATTTTTTTTAAAAAAAACATTACAATGTCAGAAGACCTATAGTAAGTGCCGGAGGGAAAATAACCCCAAAAGAAATTAATTATAATGTGGAAAGCATGTCTTCTGGAAAGAATAAAAATTAAAATTATGAGAAAGATGCTTCAGAAGCTTTTCAGAAAAGCACAAGGTTTTAAAATACATTTATCACAACAAAGACCTGACTTCCTTTTATTTCTTTTCAATATTAAATCACTGGCATATATATATACCTGCAGAAAGCAAACTTCCATGTCTTATAATTCATGTGAAAATTGAGTATTCCTAGGGTCATGATAAACAGTTTCCATTTGGTTCAATGAGTCAGATACAAGGCCCTTGTTTGAAAATGTCAATCCTATATAAAAAGGCCTACTAAAGATTTAAGTCTTCTGATCTTTGTGGGCCATTGTTAATCCTTAAAGAAATGCAAAGCTGACTTGAGCTCAGTTAAGAGACTGGGAGAGCCTTACACTGAAGCCTAGATTATGCTGTTAACATACAGCTTTCTGATTTTGTGAGGGTAGAGAGAGTTTAAAGGGAATCAGGGAGTTCATATCTTGTGCTAATACATGGTTTAACAATGATTTATCAAATAAGCTATAATTCTCTGGGTTTACATGGCATACCAAACTATAAGTAGTAGTTTATCAACCATAGTAACTGAGTTCGTAGAACTCATTAAGCCTAAACCAAACACATTATGCCAGAATGACACCATTCTTAATAGTCTATGGGAAAAAGTAGATTCATTTCTTCTTTAGCTGGGATCAACGTTTAACAGGTATTTGCATGAATTTGTAAGCAGGGCTGCAAATTATTTTAAAATATTCTTATTCATAACAATTTTTTAATGGTGGCCAAAATTTATGCCAAATCTTTCCCCCCCAATTTAATCTGGACCTGATTTGATTTAATGTTGAGTTAAATAGATTTAGTTAACAAGAAATAGTCTAGTTAGGATCATGATGAAGCATGTTTAAAGGAAAATATTTAAATTTTTCAACCAGACTACAACTTTGAGAAAAACGTGTATTTATGAATATTGTTTTTGAAAGCTTAGTGAGTAATGAACTGAAAGAAAACAATGATTAAAATACATGTAGATTATTTATGCTTTAAATGGTATGTGATGCTATAGTGATAACACACCAGAAACATTTAAAAACACTGTATTTTTCACAGATTTTTAAAAAACTATTAAGGATTTTATCCATCCATCCAACTGTCCATCAAATTTCCACCCACTATAATTAATCAGACTCTTGTTGGTTTAGGGCAGAGGTCTCCAAATTGACAACTTTAAGACTTGTGGACTTCAATTCCCAGAATTCTGCAGGCAGTTATGCTATGGAGCTTTACCCAAATTTGGTTTTGGGTAATTAACAGCAATAACAAAATAAAAATATTTAGAAATCATAACTTCCATGATAGGACTAAAAGAAAGTCAATGAACTCATACAATAAACGTAAGTCAAATCAGACAATTTGGGCACTCTGTCACTCACCAGCTCAGTCTGCTCAGTTTTCAAAAGCTTCTGGAAAGGGGTGGCGTTCCATAGAGTAGGTAGTGTTAATAAAGAGAAGTACCTTTGTCTCAGACATTTTGTGGTCATGGGGATATCCAGGGGTGGGCTTCAAATTCTTTAGCAAGGGGATCTCTGCCCTGTTGCTGGGTGGGTGTGGCCATGTGGGCACCATGGGGGGGGGGGGTGTTTTTGCTTTCCCGGAGGCTTTCCCCAAGGGCAAAAATGGCCTCTTCGGGCTCCAGAGACTCTCTGGAAGCCAGAAATGGGCCCATTTTCAGCCTTCTTGAACTTCCAAGAGGCCTATCGCCGCCGCCCCCGCCTCTGAGAGCCCTGCACTTACCTGCATCCAAAATGAGCTGTGTGGGAGGGACAGGGCATGGTGGGTGGGGCCAGGAGTGGGATTTGTGGGTTCTCTGAACTGCACAGAATCTTAGCTCTCCTGAACCCCTGCAAGCCCCCACCTACAGAACATCTTCCTGAGATGAACAGGTCAGGCAGGTGGGTTTGGTTTGGAAGTGGCAGTTCTGCTAACACCTTGGTGCCTAGCAAACAGGGAAATATAGAAAAAATCAGCACTTTGAACTACACTGAGAAGCTGATAGGAAACCAGTGCTGGGCCCAGAGCAAGGTTGTGATATGTAACTTGATATGTACAAAATTTGATTGCAATTTTACAATTAGAATTCTAATTCTAATTTTTTAAAAACCCCAAAAAAGTGACAGGGGTGAAATGTAAATGGCATTTAAGCTATGTCTGAAGGCTTTAAAGGAATGTAGGAATAATCAGGTAGAGATGCTGAACTTAAGAACTGGATTAATGTTAAAAGTTTAAAAACTTTTTATCATTGAAAGAGGTATAACTCAGCAAAGGGGGCAACATTGGCCAAAATGTTCTTCAAGATGGATCATCTCTAGATGTATGGACCAGTGGTGGGATTCAAATTTTTTTACTACCAGTTCTGTGGGTGTGGCTTGGTGGGCATGGCATGGCTTGGTGGGCATGGCATAGTTTGGTAGATATGGCTTGGTAGGCGTGGCAGGGGAAGGATACTGTAAAATCTCCATTCTGTCAGCTTTGGAAACCATATTGAGATCAGATGCTCCCACGCTGCCATATCTCAGCCTGGGAACGTGGGAGGGGGGAATATATTGGAGTATATCTAGTTAGACATAATAACTTACTTTTTCTGATTGAAGATCAGGTTGTGTTGTGCTTAACAGAGAAGAAGTCTTAAGTTGGGACGGATGGTGATTGGGGCATTTGATATGATGATGGGTGCAGGGGATGGATTTTGTAGTTTTTACTTATTGTAAAACTTTCAGATTTGGGATTCCACAGTTGTGCCAGTTTACCATCCAAAATAAAAGGAACCTTCAAGAGATGTCTGTCTGGGAGTCATTGGGTGGAATGGAATGTTGCTGGAATGCTAACACATTCCCTCCCCACTCCTGGGGGATGGTTACCACCGGTTCTCCAAACTACTCAAAATTTCCGCTACCAGTTCTCCAGAACTGGTCAGAACTTGCTGAATATCACCTCTGGTATGGACCTCAAAGTACTAGACAATTGTCATTTTTGCTGAGAAATTCTACAATTAAAGTCTACACCTATGGAAGGAATTTAGACTAGAGCAGAAGATTAAAATATTTGGGAGAATATAGGAGTAGTTTATAAACACACAAACTGAACTGTGAACATGATTAGTTTGCTTTTTACAGAATTCTCAATATTTACAGAGTATCAAGATGTTCTGTGTACTTATCTGTAAGGGAAAAGGAGCCCCAAAACATAGATAGAATAATGAGTGACAATGCAAATCCTGAATATCCATATATGTTACTAAAACTGTTATTGTCATGATCTTCAACTGAGCAAAATGGTGCATTGTAGGGCAACCATTTTTGAACCAAAGTCCTTCAAATGGCCTAATTTATAAAACATAATGGAGTCACAAAATCTGGGACTCCATAACTCCTGAGAGAATGAAATTAGGAAAACTGTAGCTGCTTCAGTGCTAATGGCTACTGTTGCATTGCAGAGCTGTTTCTGCAGTCGTGTGATCTTCATTTTCAACATTCCATGAGGGTTTCTCAGCCATTCTTGCAATCCTTCACTTCCTCCCCTCAAACACAATGGGGAAACCAGCAGAAAGTTGCTCCAGCTCCTAATGCTTTTACCCCAACCTCGGTCATTCTGCTTCTATATTCAGGAAAGGAAATATTTCCAAAATGATAACCCAGCAGAGCACATGTTTCTAATAATAATCTCCTCCTAAGACTCATTCACCTCTATAAGGCTCACTTCCCAATAGTCCCAAAAGTTATAATAAATGTGCTTTTATCTGAGTTTATAATTCTTAGGGCTTTATTATAATCACTTCAAGAACATACTACCCTGTTTCTCCAACAAAATGGCCTCCCCCAATAGGAAGTCCCAGCATATTTTATAGGCATGAAGTGAAACTAAGCCCCTCCCCCCAAATTAAGGCCTCTATTAAAACATGCGAAATGGGGGGGGAATGGTGGGAGGGCTTGCCGTTAGGAAGTACTTTTGTTGCACACCCAGATATGGTGCTGCCTGTGTTGACCCTGATACAAAGTGCCCCACCAACGCCAAGGTCAACATCCAAGCCATCGCTGCCCGCCCAAAGATGCGGGGGGAGGATTAAGTCACCCCCGAAAAGACGGCCTAGCCATTTTTTCAGGGCTCAAAAAAAAATAAGACCCGGCCTTATTATATGAGAAACACGGTAGTTGGAGAAAAATCTAAAGGATTTTCAGAAAACAGATAATATGGAATTATATGGAAGTTAAACAATAGTAATACAGAAAAAAAATTAAAATGAGAATAGTAATATTTGAATGATTTGCTTAAAAAGGGAACTATCCTTGTGCTCCTGGAGTGAAAGGCTATTTAAAAAAAAAAAATTCTCAGTGAATACCAAGATTGAATGCCTATTTGCTATAAACTTCCCATCAGAAAGAATGTCAAATGATGTGCTCCAGTGTTTGCTAGTTTTCATAGTTTTTAATAAGGACTGACCAGCAAACGGGGTTATTTTGTGTAATTTTGAGGCACCTCAAGTTATGCCAAGGCTGCCAACCTCTTGGAAATTGGACACACTCCCTTGCTCTGAAAGTTCAAAACTGACATTTAGGAAAAAGCTGATGAAGGAAAAGTAAGATGATATTGAGGTAATGAAGGAATGCAGAGTTCATCAAGCAGTTATTCTGAGAAAGACAGAAATTGACTGAAATAATAAAATAAATATTTATTCTTCAAATCTGTTTTGGCTGAGTAGTGTGATGACACAAATTCTTAAAGCACAAGAATCTCACTTGTTTGTTCCTTCTTTTTTCTTTCTTTAGAAATGATTAATAAATTAATTACTAATAAAGAATCTCATATCCTGCTGACAAAAGATATGTGATTAACTCTTACTTTTTTCTTTCTTATGTGCTCGTAGTTATTCTAGACATGATTTTCATTTATACTGTCAATTTTTTTTCCTCAAAACAATTTTGTGTAGGCTGATCAGAATGTTTGGCCATTTATTTGATTATGAGGGGAAAATGTTGAAAGCAAACTCAAGTAATTATATTTCTTTGGAGGCTTTGTATGAATAACCTATCTTGTCAGGTTATTCTACATGTCTCAGCATCAGATTGTGTGGGTCATGTATAGAGTCAAAACAACATCACCACCACAAAAGTATGTATCAAGTAGAGAAGCCTTAAATTTTGCAAAAATATAGAAATATAAGTAATTGTTGACTTATGACCTCAATTGAGACCAAAATTTGTGTTGTTAAGTGAATTGTGCTCAAGTTTACAACCATTTTTGTTGCAGTTGTTAAGAGAATCATGAAGCCATAAAGCAAATCTTGCTTCCCCTGTTGACTTTGCTTGTAAGAAGCTAGCTGAGAAGGTCACACACGGCATTCACATGACCCCAGGACCCTACAACTGCTGTAAATACATGCCAGTTACCAAGCACCCAAATTTTGATCACCTGACCATGACGATGCTGCATCAGCATCGAATTCTGGGTATTCACATCTGTGTTGCAATATTTTGCTCATCACCTAATTTATAACCTTGTTTTCACACCATGCTATAAACCATATGATGATTTAGGTTCTCATGTTGTCCAAACTCAAATGTGGATCAAGTTGCTATTGCTACAGATGTTGTTTTCCCAACAAATACACAGATGCAAACCAAGGAAGAATCAATGGTGCATGCATCACATACAGAGTCTCAGTTCATACGTTGCAGTGAACCATTATGTGGCTTGTTTGATATTAATAGAATAAAGGGGTAGGAAGGTACCCTGGAGGTGAAATCAGATAATTATGATGTATTTAGCAAACCATGATTAAATAAAACATGGATTATAGGATGTGTGAACCAGCCCGAGACTTGGGATCATAAGGACCAAAATAAAAGAAAATATCTACTGTAGAAAAATCATTCCCATTATTAATTTTCCTAGGATGGCCTATTAACATATAATATTGAAAAGAGACATATTAAGCACAGGCTCAAATATCAAATTAACTTACAGGTTTCAGTTTCATTAAAACAAGCAGAAAGGGAATAAGTGAAAAGAAAGAGTAAAAGATGCCAAATATTGTTATCACTAAACTGGCATATAAAATAGTCAACAGATTCATTATAACAGAGGAAAAGAGTTTGATTTTAAATATTCATCGAACTGTCTAAACTCAATACAAATAGATAGTTTCTAATATTCAACAGGGGAGTTTTTCTAAGACACAGTGAATATTTTGGAAATTTCCTAAAATAAAAATACATGGTTTTCTCCTTTTAGATCCAAAATAAAATTATTTTGAAAGCAACATTCCTAAATTCTTCAAACCTAAGCACAAACCAATGTACTTAGATCAGCATAATTTCATAAAATCTTTTAATAAAATTGCCTGGGTTTTAAACACATATACAAGAATATTTAAATTGGTATTAATTGATAGCATTGCATAGTATTTGCTGAAGAAAGGGCAGACTGTTTCTATTAATAGCAATATAGAAAAAGTTCATCTTTAACATGTATAATACTAACAAGCAGAAAAGATCTAAAAACCTGTTTTTAAAATTAACTCTCTCTCTTGTCCTTAGAACTTTATTTGTATCAGAAGACTTAAAACAGAAAGATGGAATTTTAATACTCTCCTAAGTAAACTGTTCTGGATAAGTTAGACATAACACAAGCTTTTAAATTATTGTTGCTGTTGTTGTTGTAGATGATGATGTTAGCCTTATTTTGTGCCTATTGACTTAAATATGGACTCCTAGCGACTACCTGGACTAGTCATTGTAGTTTTTTTGGCAAGATTTCAGAAATAGCAATAGCACTTAGATTTATATACCACTTCATAGTGCTTTACAGCCCTCTCTAAGCAGTTTGCTTCCAACAATCTGGGCCCTCATTTTACCAAACTTGGAAGGATGGAAGGCTGAGTCAACCTTGAGCCAGTCAGGATCGGAATGCTGACAGTCAGCAGAGTTGGCCTGCAATACTGCATTCTAACACTCTGCCACCATGGCTCTGAAATAGTTTGCCATTGCTTCCTTCCTAGAGCTGAGAAAGTGGGACCAGCCCAAGATCATCCAGCTGGTTTTGACAGAATTAGAATTTGCAATTTCCTGGTTTCTACCTTGTTGCCTTATCACTATAACCGAACTGCCTCTCAGGCTAATTCTAGACCTCTTTAAAAATACATCTCATGGAGCTGGTTTATACAATCGGGTGAGATTCAAATTTCTTAATAACCGTTTCTATGGGTATGGCCTAATTTGTGGCTTGGTGGTCATGTGACTGGAGGTGGGAAGGAGGGGAGGGGCCAGCCAGTGTCAGGGCATGGCTTGCTGACTGGGCATGGCTTGGTGGTCATGTGACTGGGTGGGAGTGGCTTGTATGTGAATATTATGAATATTTATGTAAATATTGATTTTTTTTATTTAAAAAGAGCAACTTTTACCCAAAAGCAGGCAAAGCAGGTAGGCAGATTGAGTTGCTCACAGAATTACAGGTTCACTTAGAGATCTATCTTTCTGCAATTGGCTACCTGAGTCTGTCACATAAAATTTCCTTGCAAGCAAACTCATAAAATTTGCTAGCAACCAAACACAAAATTAACTCACAACACACCATGTATGTAAATATTGAATGTTTTATAAAGAAAGAGCAACTTTTACTCAAAAGCAGGCAGATTGAGTTGCTCACAGAATCACAGATTCACTTAGAGATCTATCTATCTGCAATCATCTACCTGAGTCTGCACTGAAAAATAGAAGCTTCAGTCCTAAGGAAGGTTTGGCTCTCCTTTTAGATTAGCTAGAAAGAAGGAAATCCTTGGATCTAAATCTCCTGGCAGAGCAGAACAGCTGATGGTCAGGGAAAAAAAAAAAGGAAAAATAGCAACTTACTTACCAAACCAGACAAGTTGGATGGCTCGCATGCCAGGTAAGGAGTGAGTGGGGAGGAGGGGAGGGGAGGGGCCAGCCAGTGTCAGTTCTCCATCCTGTGGACAATCATAACACGTGTGTGTGCAGCATTTGCAAGAAATCATCAACTGTGTCGCCTGCGCGCGGGTGCGCAGCATTTGAAAATCCTCTTGTTTACTGCTTGTTCAACCTCAGATGTGCCATGCAAAGCAGTTGAGGAGGGAAAAGCAGGGAATAAAGGACAGCTTAGAGCCAGGCAGGTGAGTGGGCCAAACACCGAAACGGTTCGGTTTCCGCTGCTCTTCGCAGCTACAGGGTCTATAGAACTGGACCGAACCAGTAGCATCCCATCCCTGTATACAATGCATGAAGTTTTGCTTTGCTTAGCTAAGATTTACTGAATCTACCTATGGTTGACAGAGTTCATATAGCACACTAAATCAAAACTAAATAAACTATGTTTGGGCTTGGCATGTTTTGTGCAACAAACATCTCCAGCTATATCTCCCTTGAATTGCCCAAAGCAACCTTAACCTCTAGTAATACCCATATAATGTTTTTATAGCTTACACAGAATCAATCTTTTAAACTGTTTTTTTCCCTTGCATCTGGAAAATCCTGGACATTCTTTGAGACTCTACTGATTATTCACAATATAAAAAAGATGTTGAGTTTCTAGGAAAAATACAGAGAAGAGCCATGAGGATGATTAGGGGACTGGAGGCTAAAACATATGAAGAACAGTTGTGGGAACTGGGTACATCTAGTTTAATCAAAAGAAGGACCAGTTGTTCATGATAGCAGTGTTCCAATATCTAAGGGGTTACCACAAACAAGAGAGGTTCAACCTATTCTCTAAAGGACCAGAAGGCAGGAGAAGAAGTTATAGATGAAAGCAACACAGAAACCACCTAGAACTAAGGAGAAATTTCCTGACAGTTAGAACAATTAATTCTTGGAATGACTTAAGTCCAGAAACTGTTGGACTTTTTAAGAAGAGATTGGATAACCATTTCTCTGAAATGGTATTGGGTTTCCAGCCTGACCAGGGGTTGGACTAGAAGACCTCCAAGATTCTGCCAACTTTGTTATTCTGTTATTTTATTCAGCTATTCTTTGGGCATTTGCTCACGCTCACTGTTCAATAAGTGAGCATGAGCAAATACCTGTTCAATAACAACAACAAAAGAGCAATACAAAATTTACAAAACTTGAAAACATTAAATCCTAAACTCAAACAATGATCTGCTAAAAGCATTAGAAGGCCTTGAGATTAACCAGAAGGGATTTTTTTTTTCTTCAGATACCAAGAAGAGAAAAACAGCGAAGTTTGTAGCTGCCAGGATGTCTCAACCTCCTCCTAATTGCTATGTATTTCCTACTCGTTAATGCTATGACAAGTAAATCTAATTGAGGTTAAATGTCTCCTAGCTTTCTTCTGTTTTAAATAGCAAAGCAAAAAACAAAAAAACCCTCTAGCAATACATTGTTTCTTCATTTTTATTCTTAATAAAGGATTATACAGTTGTTTTATATGTCAGGAAGAAAAACACTTGACTGAATCCCTTACTATGTGATGGGTATAATCAGGAGAGATGTGACATTAGCAGCTTTTTAAACATTGAATTGAAATACAGATTCAAAACAATTTAAGACCACTAGCCTGAAAAACTAAATTGTCACAGAAGCAAAAGTTTCACAATTCTTTTTTATGTTTGATTGATTACATATGAAAATAGGATTCTTTGTCAGCATCTTGCAGTGGATTATAATGTTGTTTTTTGAATAAACAATTGAAACAGCAAAATGCTTTAAAAACAACCCCACCAACACTGACAGGGCAAGCCAGGAGAATATAAAATGAAAGCAAACCCCACTCTTACCAGTACTGAAAATGTTACCTATTTGGGATAATGAAATGCCTGCAAGAAAACAACCAACCTCCAAGAGCACCAAGGACTCCTAATTAAAAATCTCTGGAATATGTTGATATAGAGTGGACTGTGTTGGTATTACCCCAATTTAGAATGGCAAATAACAGTTCAATTCTGAATATTTCTCCTTCCTCACCCACCACAGAGATTTCTTAAGGTACATTACTCTTTATAAATCTAGGACCGGTCCTGAGAGAAAGAAGATGTGTAAGAATTACCTGTTGAAAACAAAATGTGCATGCTGTCTAAATAAGAAAAAGGTTGTCTAGTTCCTTTTAAGAAGAGTTTTCCTCAACATATCCTGGCCAATGTAAAAAAAAATCCTGTATTATTTTGTCATGACCAATTGAATTGTGACCATAAGAGGCCAAATAATGCCCACTTGATGGCTGTCAAATTACTTTTGAGTATGTACTAAGACGTCTATTCCCTATTTATTCTTTAAGATCATCTACAAATATTGTGTGAATAAATTGAAACCTATTTTATAGCCCTTCAAAACACTATATAATGGGTTATACAATGTATAGTTAGAATGGACAAGCCATAATTGCTCAATTGTGTGCGGCTTAACTTAATTTTGTGCCCAGAAGTGATGAAATTCAGTTGTTAATGTCAGTTTTGAGGAGTGTATTTTTTTTTTTTACTTCTGGGATATTTAAGATCTTCCCAAGCAAAAAATCATGTTTTTCCTTTTTTTGTTTTTGTGCTTACAGCTATCAGCTTACCAAATCTAGTGAATGAATCAAGCATTAAAAAAAAAAACCAAAGAACACCGTATTTTATCTCTACTTTCCACATAAAATCATTGCCTTATCAGTGGTAGCCTATATACAGCAGTCCCAAGAAACTAAAACATAATTTAAACAGGAAGTATATTTGGTCCATCCCTTATCTATCAGGGCAAAGTCACATTTCAGAACCATTTTAAATTTAAGTAAAATCCAAACTGGAAATGTCTCACATTCAGATTTTAAAAAATTCCTATGTAAATTTTCACTTTCTAAAGCTAGCTTTTAACAAGTGATTTATTTTTACAACTTTTTGTGCAAGGTGATTGCAATTTAGTGGTTGTTTTCCAAGCCAAGCAAATAAATAAATAAATCGGGATTAGTGAGAACCTGTTCTATTAGGATACAGTCAAATATTTCTATAGTCCCTTTTTTCCAGTATCTGTCTTTTTTTTTTAATGCACATTACTACAGTTATGGAGGAATAGTTGATAGCAATGAATCCTTGCATAAATATCTACCGTATCTTCTGCCAGCTACTTGTAACTGACTGATTGACAATTGACTGCTTGACTCAATGACCAGAACTGAGAGGAGTTCAATTGACATCTTGGTTTTTCAGGATTCTCACCCTCTCAGTTTAAGAGCAGTACATTGAGGATTGTTGCAAACAGTCTTGTTAGACCAGCCTTTGGCACTGCGACTAATGAAGAATTCAGTAGCATCTTCTTTATCTCAGTACATCTTCCATAAATTCTAATAAGATAGCACTCCTTGAAAATTAATTTCAACAAGAATAGTTGAAATTAAACTACAGCCATCTGATATACCAGGGTAGCTTAAACAAAGCAAATGTTTTCACCTCTTTCAAATCACTTTAAGAGCACAACATCTCTCTTTTTCAACATGGTGAGGTGGAATGGTTGCCTCTCTACTGATAAAGAAAATGTGAATTTTGCCAGACAGGACAGACTGAATAGCATTCATGATGAAGAAGAGGAAGAGGTAGATCTTTTTATTTGGAGCTTGGTGCACAGGTGCAAGACCAAAATTGTGAATCCCAAGTGTGTACACAAAATGCTCAAAGTACACTGATCACTACTTGGGAGGCTTGTTGGAATGTAACCAATGCTATTCAGGTAACTTGGTGCTTGATAATCAATTATGTTCATCTCTTCATCATTTTTAAAAAACTGTTTTCATTTTGTTGCCTTTTGAACATTTCCCATTTCTCATTCAAAGGACAAAACAATAGATACAATAAAATAAAAATGAAGGAAATGGTGATTAAATTGTGGTGTATAACCTATATTGATTTACATGTATCCTGTTTCTTTTTCTCTCAAGTCTTTACTCCTTTATTTTTTTTTCTCCCCAATTTTTTAAAATTAGATTATAAATACTTTGGGATAGGACCATCTCATCTTTGCTTTTCTTACTCAGTTATGTTTTTTTTATATAGTGCTATTTCTGCCTAAGCAACTATAATTACAGTGAACTAGAAGCAAACATAGTCAATTTAATTTAAAACCCGTTGAAATAATTTTGACTTAAATTAATCAAAACTGACTTAATTTCAGAGGGTCTACTAAAATATGACTTATATCTAGAATTACCCCAAGGAGGTTAATGATTTGCAAACTCCTTGATGGATAGAGGCTAAATTCCAATCAAAAATTTATCGATCTCTACTCCAGCTACATGCATCAAATGTTGGTCCACATTATTTGGATTGTTTTCATTAATGGGATTCAGACTAGACTACAACCAATTCTTTTTGGCTTGATCGGTTTCACTACAACAATTGTAGTAGCACTCAATTAAGAACTGCATCAAAAGGGATACCTGCTTTTAATAAATATGCACAGTTGCCTACCTTAATAGTGTTAGAAGCTAAAGAAGTATATATCTGTAATACTGCCACAGCAAAGGTAGATGTCTAAAAGAGGAAAAATATTAGGTTTTGCATGTAACCATGATCTGCCTCCATGAGGCCAATGATTCAATCTGCCTCACCATGGCAGAAGTCGAGAAGTGACACTCTCCATTTGGTAAACATTTTTAGCTTTTTAACCAAACAGCCTTAAGTATCCACTTTGCCAATGGTCTTCTGTACATGCTTTGCTATCGAGAAAGTAAAGCAACTGGTCTATTAAGAAGAAACAGGGGCCACTTCACTTCTAATCTCCAACTGAGTGAAGTATTTGGTGGAACTTAAATATGGTTAGTGTTGAGTTTCGGAAGGAAGGAGAGGCGTAGACCAGGGCATGCAATTAACAAGTTTATTGAAGGAACAGTGGTTGTCGCGTCTGCCAGCCAACGGGCAGACTAGCTAGCGAACAACGGCTGGCTTGGCTTGACAGCCGGCTTTATATAGCCGGCTGTCAAACGGCGCCAGCCAATAGGAACGGTTGTTGAACCTACTTAAAGAACGGACCCGGTTGGAGCCCCAACCGGTTCCCAAGACATAACACCCCTTCCCCCTAGATGGGAACACATATAGTCTTTGAGATACGCCGGTGGTCTGTGTTGGTGACCCGAGCGACGTAACTCAGGAGAGTCATTGGGCAAAGACAAGTTTGCGGACCCCTGGTCAGGGTACGCAGGGGGGCGAACAGGGCTCGGCGCAGGAACTGGAGCCAGGGAAAAGTCTCTGCCTTCGCTGGGGATAAACGGTGGTGCTCCCGGCTGGCAGTCCCGGTCTACTGCCTGCTCCCTCTGCTCCGTTGGTGAAGGGTGATCACTCTGGGGATCACTAGCTGGACCTTGGAGTGGCGCCCGCGACTCATCTGGTGGAGACGGGTCTGGGCGGTCAGGCTGCTCCGTCGTCTCCGCAGCTGGTCCAGGTGTCTTCGCCACACACGACCGTCTTCAAGTTGGACCCGATAAGATCTCGGACCTGTGACAGCCACGACTTTCCCGGCCACCCACAGTGGGTCCCCCCGTAGTTCCTAGCAAACACTAGGTCCTGAACTGCGAAATTCCTGGCCAGACTGTCAGACCCCAAAGGGGAGTCTGGACAGTAGTGGGGTGCAGCCTGTCTAAGGTAGTCCTCAGGCCTCTCCCCATCAGCAGCTCAGCCGGGGATTTGTTCGTAACTGTGCACGGTGTGGTATGCTGGCTTAGGAGGAATTGAGACAGTTTAGAATGCCAATCCACTTGGCCGAACCTGGCTAACGCCTCCTTGGCTGATCTGACTGCCCGTTCAGCCAACCCGTTGCTGGCGGGGTGGAAGGGGGCCGTGAAGACGTGTCTGATGCCTAGATTGGTGACATACCTACTAAATTTGTTCGAGGTGAACTGGGGGCCATTATCGGAGACCAGTGTGTCAGGGAGTCCGTGAGTTACGAAAAGGTGAGTCAGGGCTTTAACAACTGCCTGTGTGGTGGTCGTGGGAAGTAAGGCCACATCTATCCATTTTGAATAGGCGTCCACGACCACCAAGAAGGTCTTGCCGTGCATTGGCCCGGCCAGGTCGATGTGAAGCCGTGACCACGGGGCATTGGCACTTTCCCACTTTGTGGGTGTGGCGGTTGGCGGGCTGCCCTAGATTCCTGACAGGGTCGACACGAGCTTACCCACTTGGCGATCTGATCGTCCATCCCGGGCCACCAGACGTAACTCGAGCTAACGCCTTCATCCGCACAATTCCTGGATGGCCCTCGTGCAGCATCTTCAAGACGGGTATGCGAAGGGTGGTTGGTATGACCACTCTGGTACCCCACAATAGGCATCCCTGCAACTTAGAGAGCTCTAGCTGGCGAGTTTTAAATGGGGCGAAATCAACTGAATAGTTAGTTTCCGGCCACCCCTCCCTACCCAGTCCAGAACCTGGGCGATTGTTCTGTCCTTCTTGGAATGTGATGCTATGTCGTCTGCAGTCACCGGCAGCTTGAGTTCGTTTACATCAAAAATGGCATGCACAGGAGCTGGGTCCTCGACTGGGGCTGGCAAGGGCAGCGGCTGAGGGCATCAGCGTGGTTTAGATTTTTACCGGGACGATAGACCAGTTTGTACGAGTAAGCCGCCAGGAATAAGGTCCATCTGGTCATTCTAGGCGACAATATCTGCGGGTTTGCTTTTCCCCTGATAATAATCCTAAAAGCGGCTTGTGATCAGTAATAAGTTCGAATTGGTGTCCGAATAGAAATTCGTGGAATTTTTTGACTGCTGCTACTGCAGCCAAGGCCTCCTTATCAACCTGGCTGTAATTACGCTCAGTCGCTGAAAGGGTTCTTGAAAAGAAGGCAATTGGTGCCTCAGAGCCATTGGGGAGCCTGTGACTTAAGACAGCTCCTATCCCAAAAGGGGATGCGTCTGCGGCTAGGACCAAAGGAAGGCGTTGGTCAAATTGTATTAAGACAGCCTCAGAGGTGAGTAGAGATTTGACTGCCACAAATGCTTGGTTTTCTTTGGGTCCCCAGTGCCATGGTGTGTTTCTGTCTAAGAGTCTGTGCAATGGCTCAGCAACTGACGCCTTGTGTGGGAGAAATGAAGCGTAGAAGTTCAATAACCCCAGGAAGGCTTGTAACTCGGTTTTGTTGGTAGGCGTGGGCGCCTCGTGGATGGCCTTGACTTTTGATTCCACCGGGTGGATGACTGAGGCGTCTAGCCTGTAGCCTAGAAAGTCCATCTGTCTAGTGGCGATGGTACACTTCTCCCGTTTTAGTTTGAGGCCATGCTGCCTGAACTTCTCTAATACTGCCCTGACTCTCTGGATGAGTTGGGGTCTGTCCCTGGCTGTGACTAAGATGTCATCGAAATATGGCACTACGCCGGGGAGACCTTGGAGGATTCGCTCCATCAGTGATTGGAAAATACCTGGGGCTACACTTACGCCAAACTGGAGACGCTTACATCTGAATGCCCCTCTGTGTGTAACTATGGTCTGTAAGTCAGCTGTTTGGTTATCCATGGGGAACTGTTGGTATGCCTGTGACATGTCCAGTTTGGCGAAAATGGTGCCAGGTTCGAATGTGTGTAACAGGTGCTGAATGACTGGGACTGGATATGCGCTAACCTGTAGATAACGGTTGATTGACGTCTTGTAGTCAGCACAAATTCTTAGATTACCGTCTTTTTTTAGCGGGGTGACTATTGGGGTCTCCCACTTAGCGAAATCTGTGGGTTCTATCACCCCTTGTTTTAGTAGTTTGTCTAGTTCCGCATCCAATTTGGGGCGGATGGCGAAAGGTACTCTACGTGGTTTTAAGCGAACGGGGACTGCCTGTGGGTCTACTGAGAAGGAGATGGGAGTGCCCTTATAGCAGCCTAACTCACTACTAAAAACGTCAGAGTAGTCTGTAAATAAGGAGTCAACATCAGAAGTTGAGACAGCATGGACTCCTTTTATACTAAGGCCGAGAGAGGGGAACCAATCCAACCCCAAAAGACTAGGGAGGGCACCATTAACAACCACTAAAGGCAAATGGCCTTTAAAGGTTTGGAATTTCACGAGAAACTTGCCTTTCCCGAGGACGGGATGTTCTTTCCTTGGTAGTCTCTCAAGGTGAGATGGCACTTTTGAAGCTGGTTCTTTGTCAGTCTGGGCTGGATCTTCTTAAGCGTGTCCCAAGATATGATTGAGAGCGCTGACCCCGTGTCTACCTCCATGCGGCAGGGATTACCTTCTAGTAAGACAGAAAGTGTAATTTTATTGGGGTGTAAAGTGTGTGGTTGGCTTGGTAACAAGTATGGCATTTTTCTACTTGCCTTCGGGAACAGGAGAGGAAAGAGATCTTTGTGGAGAGGTGCGCGCTGCCTGGCAGACTCTTGCGAGGTGACCTTTCTTGTGGCAGTTGTGGCAGGTGGCGTTTCTGAACCTGCAAGATGCCCGGGAATGGGAACCTCCACAGGTCAGGCATAAAAGAGTTTGTTTTGGGCCACTGTTGTTTCTTGGCCTCGCTCCTACCTGCGGCTGTCTCGTTGGTTTGAGGCAATGCACATCAGAGTATTCTGCAGGGTCATCCTCACTAACCGCTTCTTCAGAGTGTACGGAGGAAGTGCTGGGTCTGGGAGCGGTGCCCTGGATCTCAGCTGCGGACTGTGCTGCAAGTTCTGCAGCTAAGGCTTCTTCAACTGCCTGGGGAGGTTGAGGTCTCTTCTAGCCAGCAAACGCCTCTGGAGTTTTAGATCCCTCACCCCACAGACGAGTTGGTCGAGCAGCATGTCGTCCAAATAGTTTTTGAACTCACATTGTAGAGCTGCTGTCCTCAGGGCTGCCATATATTGATTTATGGATTCCCCTCGGCTTGCTTCCTCATCCTAAAGGCGAAGCGCCTAGCAATCTGAGACGGTTTTGGTGAGTAGTGGTTGGATAGCGTTTCCACCAACTCTGCCCATGGGACATTCCCGATTTCTCGTGGGGCCAGGAGTGCTGTGGCGGTGTCGTATACTACAGCCCCACAGTAGCTGAGGAAGTAGGATTTCTTCCTCTGCTCCGAAGCTTCAGCCAGTCCAATGGCATCGATAAAGTGGTTGAAGCGATTCTTATACGAATCCCACTTTTCCTCATCAGGTTTGAAAGGGGGAATACTGAATTGACATTCATTTTGGACCCCTCAGTCTCTTTGTAGACTGGTCTACCTCACTGGGAGCTCGTTGTCTTGGATTGATGCTGCTTGAGGCGTTGGCGGCTGTGGCTACAGTGCCCTATTCTCACTCAAGGACTTCGGCTTTTCTGAGGCGCTTGAATTTTCGTGCTCTTTTGCGAGCGTTAGGCGGCTGTGGCTGTGGTGCTGTACTGACAGCGCTTTAAAATTCGAGCCCTTTTTCTTATTATAATTATTATTATTTTTTTGGCGAGGCGGCTGAGGCGCTCGCAATTTCACTTGGAGACTTCACTTAGTGACAGCTACTGTAATTAGTGCCCTTTTGTGATCAAGGCGGCTGAGGCTCTCAGCGCCGTAGCTTGCTCTAGAGGCTGCAGTTCAGTGACAGCCGTTAGAATTTTCGCGCCCTTTTTTTTCCACGCGCGCGGGCGGCTGCGGCTTCAGCGCCCGACTTTCACTATCCGTGGTGCTCTAACTGTCGCGACTTTCACTGACAGCGCCCGGCCTTCTCTAACCGCGGCAGATCTAACCTGAGCGGCTCTAACACTTTCACTTCGCGATGACAGGCTGCTGAGTCCGAGGCTCAGTAAGCAAACGGCAAGCGGCTGCGGCTTCCGATGACAGGCTTCTGAGTCCGAGGCTCGGTAAGCAAAACGGCAAGCGGCTGCGGCTTCCGATGACAGGCTCCTGTTCCTTGGGAAAATGCTCCTGGCTAGCCTTCACATCCCATCCTCGTCGTCAGTGTTGAGTTTCGGAAGGAAGGAGAGGCGTAGACCAGGGCATGCAATTAACAAGTTTATTGAAGGAACAGTGGTTGTCGCGTCTGCCAGCCAACGGGCAGACTAGCTAGCGAACAACGGCTGGCTTGGCTTGACAGCCGGCTTTATATAGCCGGCTGTCAAACGGCGCCAGCCAATAGGAACGGTTGTTGAACCTACTTAAAGAACGGACCCGGTTGGAGCCCCAACCGGTTCCCAAGACATAACAGTTAGACAGGGTATTTATAAGAGAGTTTAAATGAAAAAGTAAATATATTTCGGTACTTCTTTGCACCATTCCATTTTCTGCCCTTAAAGGCAAGGGCTACCTTTCAAATTTAAGTTCAAATTTCACTGAAGATAGAGGAGAAAATTGTTTATAGTTTATTTGTCGCAATGCTATTTCTTCCACCCAATCTAAAGATTCTATTTAATTTAAAGAATGACCTTTCAGTGAAAAAAAAACTATTCTTTTATTTGCAGAAATGTCTAATTGTATTTTTTAAAATCTGCTTTATATAGATTTGATATAGTATGCAGGAAGCTTTTCATCAATAGCTTGAAATATAGTTTCAATCTGTGAGAATATAGTGATAAACAAAACCAGTTAAAATAATTACATAAACATTGCCAGAAGATATTAGACACCTTGTTTTGTCTAATGTCTTTGGAAATATATTATGCCAACATTGCAACAGGTGTTAATTAAAATACAGTTTTAAATATGAGAGGTGTTTAATTGTTTCATTAATAAAATACTAATATGCCAATAATAATAAATTGTATTAATAAGTAGTAAATAGCCAATCAGTTAAAATAGAAGTGTCAGAAGAACATATGCTGGAATTCTATGTACATTTGCTTGAAGTATCTTTCTCATGATTCAGTAAAACTCCTTTGTAAGTAAACATACAATTACGAATGATGAAAATTGAAAGGACATTTCAGAGAATCATTTTAGTGAGATTTTGTAATGTCTATATGAAATCTGAAATAAGTTAATCCTACATTTGTTGTGCATAACAGCAAATCAGATTTTTCAGATGACTTGATTGAAGAATTTATTTCCCCTTGATGCTTCCCCTTGAGCTGTAAAAACCATATAACTTTACAACTGATTCCTAATATGCTTATATTATTGTGAAATCTTTGTTCTATTACTCCTGCTGATCTTTTCTTATTTCATCCAAACACTTCATGATGCTCTTGTATAGTTTATATGAGTTTATATTTCTCAATGTTTCTATTTGAGATGCCCTATATTCAGTCATCACTAGGTACATCTCAGGGAAAGATATGAGAGTAGAAATTCAAGACTACAGGGTGCCTTCAGATTCTATCATGCTACAAATAATTTCTCTAGAAGGGCAATAGGCCTCAATTTTGTATTGAGATTAGAAAACAATTTGTTTTCTGACTGGAAAAAAGTCAATTCCAAATTGTGTCAATCACAATACTCCCTAGACTTGTGATTGCAAATCTATGGCACGCATGCCAGAGTGGCACATAGAACCATTTCTGCTGTCACGCGAGTGTCAACTGGAACAGATCCACTGTGCATGCGTATGTGTGCCCCTCCAGCCAGCTGATCGTTGGGTATCTGCCATGCATGCATGGGGGAGATGCACGCACAGGAGACACATGCGCAGGAAGTGTGTTAAGATGGCCCAATCTAGCAATACACAGAGTATATCTATAATTAAGCAGTTGAGTTATTTCTGAGTAGTTTTTTTATTATTGTTCTCCTACAGACAGATTCTTCCCAGACTATAGTAAGATTCCAAACTACATTCCACTGCAGCACCCCAACAGTGTCTATATACCTATCTACCTATGTGTTAACATTAGTGTGAATTCTGTTGCCTTTTATTGTAATAAACTTCAGCTCTTCCTTGGTTTTTATTTATGGAATCCTGCTTTTTCTTTTAAAAGCAATAATAAGATGGGGTGATAAAAATAGAAAAACCCATATGAAATAATAATGAATTGGAACTTGGAGGGAAAAGGTCTTTGCAGACCTTAGAAGAATGATTAAAGCAATTGGGATACTCTTTACTGTTGGAAAGTGAGTGTTATAAATGAGAACAACCCATTGTTTTGCCCTACCCTGAGGAAAGGGCAACAATCTTTTGTATGGCAATTAAGAGCTAGCAGTTCCAAGTTCTGTTTGAAGTCATGCAAGATAGCTAGCATAAAACCATCAAATGAGAAAAGTGCTATGCTCTGAGTTGTTTGGGAAATAAGAATGGGAAAGGCTCAGTCACTTCAGGGTCCATAAGGAATAGAAATGCATTTCCATTACATTCTGTATTGAGTCTTGACCTTTATACCTACAAATCCCAACATTTCTTTAATGTTAATTGTTGCCTCCCAGATTTTAGCTCTAACTTGTTTTCAGAGCATCTTATTTAAATGTTTAAAGTAATGTTAAACTATTTAAGGAATTAATCAACACCAGAGCAATGGGATAAATTAAAACAAATTAACCACTTGATTTAAGATCAACTTTAAAAATAATGGAATTTTCCAAAGCCTACTGGAAACTGCCCCGTGATGGAAACTGCCCACTGGAAACTGCCCAGCGATGCGACGTTACTTCAAATCCAGAGGGTAACGGTTCCAAGACAGCTCATTTTTAACTAGATGGAGGTGATTCACATTAAGGGGAATCAAATACTCCTCCTACTTATGAGTTTAGAATATTTCAGCCCTCTTGTTAAGATGAATCAAGATTCCCACAGATTTTAACCCTTATATCAGGAACTTTAATACATACTCATACTAACATTTCTGTTGTAGGCCTGCCTTTCTGATTTATTATAACCATTATTATTATTATCATCATTTCTGCTTCCAAATTTTGCTGGGAAAAGCAAGGATGGTAGCAACAAAACTTTCCCCCCAATTTTCTTGTGTTCTTTATATTCCATTAGCTATCCTATCTTCTCTTTACCATTCTCTTTATCTCTCATCTGTCTGTCTATAATATTTACATATGTAGCTCCTTGTATTTTATTTAAAGTGTCGTCTCAAAATAATATCCCTCATTTGTTAGAACTCAAATTGTTGAAGTACAATTACAACTGTAAGGTGCAGTTTTGTTTAAGATAGAAGGAATTTTTCTAACAGATTTTGCATATTTCACATCCAGAAAAGAGAAACAGTTGAAAATACCGCAAGCAAAGTATACTAGTTGAGAAACAATAAAAAAAAAAGTGGACATTCACTACAGTAATAGATTTGATTATTGTTTGTTATAAAGCTCCTTTGGATCAGTTTTACTAACCCAATGAACAGAAGGATCGATGGGTGCTAAACAGTCCTAAATCGTGTAAACTTCATTTTTTTAAAGTCAGCTGGCACATTCTGTACAAGGCACCTTGTAAATTGTTTCATGATACTCATAACATAAATTTAAGGATTAGCTTCTTCATCCCCTTCATATTTTATTCTTTCCAACTCAACACAGTATTGGAGAGAAATCCTGTAAAGGTGGACAGGATTCTGCTATCAGCAGGATTAGTCTCCAAAACTGACTATAACAAAACCAAATTTGATGGCAGGGGAACCAGCAAAAAGCAAAGTTTTACTCAAAAGTGCTTTGGATCCAACCAGAGGCTGTGAGAATATCATTGCAGGAAGCAAAATCCCCAATGCATCCTTAAAGGTAAAGGTTTTCCCTGCCCAGTTCTGTTCATCTCTAGGGTGACATTCTTATCTCTGTTTCTTAGCTGAGGGGTCTGGCATTGTCTGAGGACATTTCCATGGTCATGTGGCCACCAGCATGACTATATGCTGAGGCACATAGAATGCTGCTATCTTCCCACTGAAATGGTACCTATTTATCTGCTCACTTTATCTGCTTGCGTCTCAAACCTGGGCTGTCAGTTTTCCAACTGACAAGCTCAGCATCGTTAACCTCTGACCCAGGGGTCACAACCCATGGGCTGTGGCCCACTATCAAGTCTCAACCTGTAGTTCTGACCCAGGCTTTATCAAACATACTTAAACACAAACTTATTTTAAAAGCAAAAATGATTTTATTCCAACACTGGAAATTACTTTCATTCCCAGCCAGAACTAATTATAAACAGTTCCCCAAGATAAGCACATTCCTTTCAGTGCTGTGGAATATTGCCAAAAACAGAAATATACAATTATAACAGAAACCAACTGAAGTACCAGAAAAAACCAACCAGAGCTTCGGAATCTATTGAACCACTTTGCTTCCTGCAAAGCTTTCATCACTGAGGTCTGACTTTTATCCCTTATGGGAGGGGCAATCACCTCCCAGCCTTACACCCAAGTTGCCCCTTGTGCTTCAGCTGCTCTCACCTTTCAGCAGCTCTGCGCACACATGCACTGGGAACAGGCTCCCCTGGGTCCTCTGCTTCGCTGCTACCAGACTCTGAAGGCTCCAAAGGCAGCACCCCACTCCCATATGGTCCTGGCCCCATCCCTGCATTGGACACAGGACCCTTGTCCAAGTCCTCTCAGGGAGTCTGGAGAGGACTTGGGCGAGGGTCCTGCATCCAATGCAGGGACTGGTCTTCTTTCTTCCTCACTGTCCGACTCTGCTGCTGTCTGCACTGGCTCCCAGTGAACCACAACACCTGTTCATAAGCTCTCTTCACACAAGTAGTGGCTGCTTGTGCTCACACATGAAGCTCCATTCATATGAGAGGAGGCTGCTTGCGCTCACCTGCACCCCGCTTACTCCTGTTAGGCCAACCCAGAAAGGTTGGGGAATGCAGCTCTGAGCCGTCATGCCCCTTTGAATCCATAGGGATATACAATAAGTGTAGAGAAGAATACCAGAAACCTTGCTTCATAGGCTTTCCCTTAATAAATTAGTTTGGCATTAATAAAAATAGTAATACTACCCAATGCAAGGTGCATTCTAAACAGAGGAGCATTCTGATTCTTTGCTGGCATCCAATGTCCAACTGAATTTTTGCAGCCAAGACTGAGCAGCCCTGAAAAGTATATTCATGACTTGATTGCTATGACTTGGAAAGCTGAAGGGTTTTCTCCTTTTAAGATTTTTTTAAATAATATACATTCAAAGGTTTTTTTTTCTTTTCATCATGAATTATGAAATATAAGTAAGATCTTAAATATATTGAAGTAGTTATGCGGTTATGCTTAGTTATGCTAGCAACATGACTGCTGCAGATAATGGCAAGATTTGTTTTGATAGCTTATGATAACTTTAAATACTTATGCTTATAGAAAGGAGAGAACCTTCTGTTGCATATTGATTATCAGTACCTGTGGGGAAAACCCATCAGAACCAGAGTTAAGGGTATCTCATGTTGGCTATTGCTTCACCTTGATTAGTAATAATGTTGTACAAGGCTAAAAAAATATTTTCTTTCTTTCTTCCTCCCTCCCTTCTTTCCTCTCTCCCTCCCTTTGTTTCTGGCTTCATTCAATATGCTCAGCTATACCCATTGGTTTACAAACCTCATTGGCTAAAAGATTCTTAGTGCTCTCTGAGCTTGGTTGTTTTCTTGCAGATGTTTCATTACCCAAACTAGGTAACCTCATACGTGTGATGAGCACCATTGTGCCATTGATGACGTTACCTAGTTTGATTAAAAAGAAATATCTGCAAGAAAACAACCAAGCTGAAAGAATACCAATTTTACTTTTGTCAAAATTAATATATTTCAGCAAGTATAAAATGAACTAGCTTTAGCTTTTCTAAACCTCTCGTTTCTGTTGGTTCTTGCCTTTTATGTCAGCAGGTCTATGGATTGCATTTCTTATATATGCTTGAGGGAATCAAAAAAACCTACCCATTTCATGCATTTTCAAGTCACCTTTCCATGAAAGACATAATGATAAGTTTCTCACTCGTCATGTAGGACCTGCCAGCAATCCTTTTAAGATGGTAAGAGGAAAGTCTGTACTATACTGAAATATCTGCAATCCTGTTACCTGAGATGGATGCCGTAAATTTTAAAGCTTCCGTTTCTTTCCACTTTATCTTTTGTGTAAGTAAATTGCTTTAATAAACTGCCTTAAAAGAATGGGGGGGAACTAAAGCAATGCTTGAAGGAAAACAAATAAAAAGCCGTAAACACCAGTTCTCCATGATGGACAGCCTAAGGCTAAAATTTTGCATAGCCATTTTTTTTTCTTTTCTTCAAGAAAATCCATTTTTGCTAAGATGTTAGTAAAAAAAAATGTTAAGCCAAACAAGAGTAACTCCCAACGTTTTCAAGGAGAGGTTCCAAGAAAAGTCTGGTGACTTTAGGGTAGAAATCTATATGCATAAGCTGCACATAAATAGTATTTACAGCAGTCCTTTCCTTCACCATGTATCTATGGTTTAATCTGTCATGCATCGCTAAGTGCATAAAGCCAGCAATGGCATGCATTTTCTTGGGGAAAAGTAAAGCATGATGCTTCCCTTGCTCAAATGAGCAAACAGAGCTATTCCAGAAAATCAAATGCCCTAAACACCGATTACACAGAGCTATGATGACAAATCACACCCTGTTTCTCAGAGTTAGTGAGCTGTAGAGAGTCTTTTCCCTTGGAGATAAATGGAGGGAAAAATGAACCTTTCTTCATCACATATCTTGATATGAGGACAGTTAAAGAGGACCCGATACTGCTTCTTGCAATTGTTTCATGATACTCAGAGAAAAATATCTTGCTGAGGCTTTTTCATTCATGCTCCTTTTATTGCTCAGGAGAAAAATTAAGCAAATGCCATCCTTGCTTAATTCACTGGCTAGGTTCAGGTCACGTTGCTTAATTATGGTTTGTTGAATAAGTCATGGTTGCCTGGGCTTAAGTTGCAGGATGCCATAATCCATGGTTCAAAAATTATAATGGCTGGGTTCACACAATGCCCTAAACTAAACTTAAGTAAATCATATGATGTTGGGCAGAAAGGGTAAACCCTGTCATGCATTTGCTCAAACTAATAGGCCTTAAAGCATCATCATGCTGTCAGTTTTAACCAGAATCCTGTTTATATCCTTTACCAAAGATAAAATTAGCATGTATGTGGATTTGATTGATAGATAGATATGCTACAACTGATATCTGTCAGCAGAAACATATGCAAGAAATCTTTGGGTTTTTAAAATTTGAATATGTGCATTATAAACATGACTAGTTAGATGTTAACAGTTATTCCAGCGTGAAATTTTAAACCCCATTCTTTCCCAAATGTAACCTTGCAACGTCTTTTTCTTATTTCTGGGGATACGATAGGAAAGCGTATACAAAATGTGTATATTAGGAGAAATATATAAACATTTCTGGACTAAGTCTTACATCGTTAAACCCATGTAAACAACTTGATATATTTACATGGCAATAGGAAAAAAAATGCCCTTTATAGGACCAAAACATTAATTGTACATCACCATCAAACACTGATCATTAAGATGGCAGAAGATGTCTTTTGTATGTTTATCATGTTAGTAGTTCTGTATGTGGAATTCATGCTGCATCAATAATGTACACTAAGCCGGCTGAATTTTAAAATACCAAATCACTGACAGGGCTGGCCTTGTTTAGACATTCAGCTGACATCCAATATGCTCATGGATCAAGCTAGAAAGAGAATAGCCTGCACATGCTGGTCTTGCTCCATTCTTCCTTGAGCCCTGGATGTACTCAGCTACATTACGAAAAAGAGATTGTATTTGAGAGTTATTGAATACAGCTCTTCACACAACATGGAACCCTTTTTTGCTATGGTTCTGGACTATTTGAAGGTCCTCACATCATAGCCAATATCAATACATTACCTTCTCCTCCTCCTCCTCCTATTTACTTCATTGAACAACTCCAATTTTTACCTACTCAGAAGCATTCATCTACATTCCTGAATGGATATCAAGTGTTTGAGAAAAAACATCCTTAAGGAAAACACCAGGTGTTATGTTGGAGGCAGAAATGTGATAGGATAACATTTTGATGCCATATTTTTTATTTTATTCTCTCTCTTTCCTCCTTCCATGTTTCGCCCCCTTTCTCTGCCCTTTGACTTTTCTAGTTTACAGCCACTGTTCTTTTCCTCTAGGTGTTCAAATTGGATTCCATTTTTGGAATGTTTAACCAGATACTAATTTGCCCAGCTCAAGTCAGTTCACAGTTTTGGAACCCATCCCAACCCACAGCAGCTGGATGGCGTACAAAAGGACAGAAGATAGAGAATCAAAACAAGAATAGAATAGAAGTCTCTAGGTGGCCACTAGAAGCAATCAGTCCTGGTTCAAAACACCGAGTAATAGTGTTGCTTTAACAACTTTCTGAAATGCCAGAAACGAAGGGCTGTTTGAATCTCTGTAGTCAAGGAATCTCCAAATAAAGGAATTGCAACATAGAAGGTTTGCCAGCAGATTCCTGGGGGCTCCTTACTCCATATGGAAGCTAATGGCAGGCAAGCCTGGACTCAAACCATCATCACCTGACAAAACAATACACTTTTGACTTGTCTTTAAGCACAGCTAAAGTTTTAGCTCTGCCTTCTGTCCTTTAGATTCAACTGAAGGAAGCATTCCTTTGTATTTCAGTTGTAAAATATAAGGGTTTTTCTTTTTTTGCATTTAGATTAAGCAGGCATTGAATTAACATGCACAGGTGCCAGAGTTCAAAGCAATCAGATTGCAATTGCTCCCCAAGGCACCTTTTCCCCCCATAGATAAAACAACATTTGACAGTGATATTGTGTTTTCTTAGAAAATATGCCAGCAAAATGCACAATGTTGTGGAGGAAGAAAGCAAGTAGAAAATTAACAGAATATTCTTAGATACAAGTTGGAAGACCATAGAAATGTAAAGAAGCCTTTCTCACCTTTACAATAAACAAAGGGGGGGGGGGGCATCATTAACTTTCAATTTCATATTTCTAATACAAATACCTACTGCAAATAGAAATTCTGTACAATCAAGAAGCAGCTACATCTCATTATTTTAAAGCTAAGATTTCTTAATAGTGGAATAATATGATTCAGGGCCATAATTGAGGGTTAGGATCTTGGATTCCTAAAAGATGATTCCTTTTTATTTAAATCATGCTTCAAATGAGATTCCAGCTTTATATATCTATATGCAAACAGAAAGATAATAAATTTTCTAAAAAAATATGCAATAGTCTATCTAAAGAGACATTGATAATCCTTAGAATATTTTGTACTAACTTTTTCCACTTAAAATGACTTATAAAAGCCTTCTTATTTTAATGCATTTCTGTTCCTATTACTTGTTTAAGCATATAGCCACAACAAGTTTGGATTGCCCAAACATATTGCTTCAGTTTAATGGCTCCATAAAGCTGGGAGGTTAATGTGGGTTAATTTTGCACTTTCTGTGTTTGTAAAAGCAGTGGTAAATGCATTGTTACTTTGAATGTTTGTTCCCAGTATTTTGCTAACTAGTTTATTGATGAGAAATGTTAATAAATTTCTGAACTAGGTCCTACTTCATTAAATGAATGTAAACAACTTGGTAGAAATATACTTACATGACAGCAGAAAGCAATATATGTCAACGCAAGAGCCAAAAAGGCTATTAAATTGTACAGCACCATCAAACAGATGTTTGGTTTTTTAAAAAAATAGGATAGAAGATAGAAAATATGGCAAAAATATATTTTGTGTGCTTCTCGTGTTAGTTCTGTATTGGAATTAATACTATATCAATATTGTACACTAAGCCTGCTGGATTTTGAAGAACTAAAACATTGACACTGCTTAAAGTGTGATTCCGAGTATTTTACTTTCCTGGTTATTGATTCTGCCAAAGTAGTGGGCTAGCAACCATTCTTTCTATCCCAAAAGTACTTTTTCAGGAGGCAACTGGACTTTCTTGTTTTTTCCTTTTGAAGACATTTTGCTTCTCATCCAAGAAGCTTCTTCAGCTTTGACACGAAAGTGGGGAATGGAAGGATCCAGTGGTGGTATTCAACTAGTTCAGCCCAGTTCTGGTGAGCTGGTAAGAGTGATGAGCAGTGGAGGCCAAACCGTTTCTCTCTGCCACTCTGCTGTTGGGCCCACCCACCCACCTGGCCTTTTATATACTGAATTTGAAGCGCAGCTGCTTTGGGCGGCACAGAATAATGCTGCGTGGCAGTTGCTGAAGCGACTGGGATTGTGCAGGCTTGCAGGAGGTGAGTTAGAATGCCTCTGCACCTGCGCAAATGCCTCTGTGCCTGCGCAAAGTGTGTGTTTGGCACGCATATGCATGCAAAGTGTGTGCATGTGCGCAAAGCGTGCCCACCAAGCCACGCCCACCAAACCGGTGACAACAATATTTGAATCCCACCACTGGAAGGAACCACTAACCTGTCAGAGCTGAAGAAGCTTCTTGGATGAGAAATGAAATGTCTTCAAAATAAAAACAAGAAAATCCAGTTGCATCCTGAAAAAGCACCTTTGAGACAACCATGACTGGATGCCTGTGAATTTCTACATTCTTTCTATCCTGATATGAAGGTCCATCATAACCTTGGATTTGATATGTTTAAAAGGGAAAAATATTTTAGACAACCACAGCTAGAACAGCTCCATTTAGGATGTTTAAGTTCAGCACAAAGATTTCTCCAGTCAGTAAAAGAGGGAGAAATTTAAAGAAGCAAAAAGTGCTAGGTTCATTAATCATTACTCCTCTTACCTCTCAATCATCACAAAATATTTTAACTTTATTAGTTCATACTATGATAAAAGAGAACATATTCTTCCTCTTTCTTCAGTTAGATGCCTTGATTTTCAATTGATTCAGCAAAGTATTTTGAAAATTGAAAGGGAGAGGGTGGGACAGAGATAATGTTCTAATGAAAGCAACCTTTTCTACACTTCATCCATTCCCATGGAAGGAAAATAGAAAGAGGGATAAATCTAGCAGAAAAGTGGGGGAAGGCAAGGGTTCCACAAATTGGAACATTGGTCAGATCAACACAGAGCTTCAGCAATTGCTAAAGTGAAAGAACAGAAAGCTATTCCTGACATGTTGTATTTTAATTTTAATTCCTATCAGTGATTCCCTTTCTTTTCTTTCCTTCCCTCGCCCAAATTCTAGGATGATGTAGCAGAAGGAATGGCAGATTGTCACATGACCAGTTTGAAGATCCATTATTTTCCATCCCTTTGTCTTAAATCTATATAATATAAACTGATATTAACTCTTAAATATTTGTGGTGTTACCTGCAGCCCTGAAGTATTAAAAGGTACAATTTGGCATTATCTGGGGGTTGAATTCAGTGGCCTCTTGCTCCATATAACTGTTACACATTTGCAAAACCCTCAAATCACTGATAAGTGAATTTGCCTAAGATCTGAGCAAAATAGTGGCCGAACACTATACTCACTGAAACAGATGTGCCAATCTAAAGGTAAGGATTAGGGGTGGGATTCAAATTTTTTAACAACTGGTTTTGTGGGCATGCCTTAGTTGGTGGGCGTGGCTTAGTGGTCATGTTATTGGCTGGGCATGGTTAACTCAATATCACTCACATCGAGGCATGCATCTCCTCGCCTGCCCTCTCATGACTGTGGGGATGCTGCAACAGTCGTAAGTGTGAAAAATGGTCATAAGTCACTTTTTTCAGTGCCATTGTAACTTTGAATGGTCACCCCACACAAGCGAAGTACCAGCAAAGGAGAGGAAAAAAACTCCAGAGAAGTTCCTGAAACAGGAAGTCCAGTCCTGCCAAGAATGTAATAAGGGTTAACGGAGAGGCAGTTTCTGTAAGCAACACCAGAATGTTTCCTTCCTGCCTTCCTTACAGGATTAGGCCAGTAATTTCTTCTAACAACCGGTTCTCTGAACTGCTTAGAATGTTAACAACCGGTTCTAGTAAATAGGTGTGAACTGGTAGAATCCCACCCCTGAGCAGAACAGATGATGGTTGGAAAAAGGAAAAATAGCAAATTAACAGGCAAGTTTACTGGGCAAGGAGTGAATGGGCGGGGAGGGTCCCCTTTTGCAGCCTTGTGTTTCTGTGCAGCCTGGATTAATTGTTTTGTGGGGGTACTCTGGGGGTGAGATTTCTCTGCGGCCCACCAAAATTTTCTCATGGCTCACCAGTTGGTGACCCCTGGACTAGAAGACCTCCAAAGTCCCTTCCAACTCTGTTATTCTCTTCTCTTCTCTTTTCCTCTCCTCTCTTCTCATCTCCTCTCCTCTCCTGTCCTCTCCTCTCCTATTCTATACTATTCATATAACAAATGCTTTACATAGTTCCTATGGTAGGTAGGTAATATAACTATATAAAAGGTCTGCCTGTGGAACAGACCATACCTAAATTAAAAAATAACTCTCCCTCTCAAAAACACAGCTGACTTAATATTCATTTATTTTTATTTTATTTATTTTATTTTGCCAAGCGATTATAACAGGTATAAGTATAAACATAATTATGAATACATGAAATAGATACATATAAGAAAAATAAAAAGAAACAATAGGACAGGGACGGTTGGCATATTGGTGCATTTATGCACCCCCCCACCCCAGTTCATTTCTTGGATAGAATCTTGCAACAAAAATGCAGCTCATAGGCAGAGCTCTTTGGGCACATAGGGTCACAGGACCAATCCATGATGTCTCTACTTTTTTAAAAGAAGGTGATAGCAAATAATAGAAGAATAAATGTTCCTCACAATCTGAAGAGCTCGTGCTAACATCTCATTTGTACTATCAGCCATTGTGGAAGTGATAGAAAGTCTGTCCTCATTCTGGTTACTTTGGCATAATTGTGGTTGGCTGAATTTAAAAAATACATTCCTGCGGAAATGATGTTAGCCTGTATTGCTGCCCTGAAAACCAAATGGACATAATCACCAGGACTCAATCCTGGCTCAAGGGAATCTTTACTTTTTGTAGACAGTCTATTCTGTGCCATTCTCTAGGAATGTTTATTTTTAGTGGTGTTACTAAACAGACAGGCTTGTGGGATAAGATGAGGAACTGACAGAATATAAACTAAAACCAGGATCTCTGTAGTAGCGTATATATTTTTTCTGAAATACTTAATTAGGATAAATTTTAAAATAGCATTTCTCTGCTTAGCACTGAGAAGAGAGGGTAACTTGTTTCTGGGGCTAAACCAAGAGAAAAGGGTTTCCCCCTCCCAACATAGACCCATGGGAATGTAGAAATACAAGGAAACACTGAAAAATAGTATTGCAAAGTTAGGAAAGATTCATGAGAAGCTCCTCATGTTTATTTATTGGCATGGCTGCTAAAAGTGTCATTTCCCTACTTGCATACAGCATATGAAGACAGCTAAAGCTCTTTGATTTTATCATTATTGAACCGCTATTGAACATTAATATGCACCATGATTAAATAGCTGCTTCAGAGCTTTTCAGAATTATGACTGTAATCACAACCAGCATTTAATATTTAATAAGAGCTTGTCTCTGCTGTTCACCTCTATGCAGATTCCTAGGCACCCTATGCTCCTGCCAGCAGTTGTGTTTGCATGTTTGTGTGTATGTGTTTGTTTGTATGTTCCTTCTAACTTTGTACATTGTGAATATATGCGTTTTGGGGACAAAACATTATTTAGTGCGGCAGGTTAAGGTAAGAGCAGACGTTCTGTGCAATTAGCCAAAGGTAGCCATTGTCAGCTGCGGGTTTGAATGGCCAATTTCTAAGCAACTTCTTTCTTCAGGGTTCTTTTTTTTTTTTTTGTCTTCTCTGTGTTTTGTCTCTAGGGGATTTTTATTCTAGGCTTGCCATATGCTCTGCTCCACAGTGGATACAGTGGGCTGCTTCTTATTATCCTTGCTGCAATCTTCTGCTGCTACACCAGCAAAATTCTTATTGCTTGCCTCTACGAGGAAAATGAAGATGGGCAGCTTGTGAGAGTGAGAGGCACCTATGAAGACATTGCTAACGCTTGCTGCAGAAGGCTGTTCCCAAAACTTGGTGGCAGAGTGGTCAACGTGACCCAGATAACCGAGCTGGTCATGACATGCATTTTGTATTTGGGTATTAGTGGGAACTTGCTGTCCCACAGCTTTCCAGCTTTACTGATGACCAAGAAAACCTGGTCCATCATTGCGTTTATAGGCCTGCTGCCCCGCGTGTTTATCCAAACCTTGAAAGTTGTATCCAGACTCAGTCTGCTCTGCTCCTTGGCCCATTTCATCACCATATTTATAGTGATCACTTACTGCTTGACCCAAAGGCACCGTTGGTCTTGGGCAAGGCTCAACCTGTCGGTTGAATTTGAAAGTTTTCTGATTTCAGTTGGTGTGATCATTTTTAGTTACACTTCACAAATTTTCCTTCCAACCCTCGAAGAAAGCATGCAAAATCCTAGAGAGTGTAGGTCTATGTTGAACTGGACCCATTTCTTGGTTTGAGTATTCAAGATAATCTTTGCAATGACAGCACTGCTAACATGGGGAGAAGAAACGAAGGAGGTTATTACTGACAATCTTCCTTCCTTCTTACAGACTTCAGTAAACTTATGTCTCTTGTCCTACCCATTGCCTTTTTTTACAGTCACAAAAATATTGCACTCTCACATATCACCTAGGGACAAAGTCAACTATAAATCACCCTGGCTTGCTGTACTTTTAAAAAGTGCCCTCCTCCTATTGACCCTCCTGATGGCCATGTTCATAGCACACTTTGTCCTTCTTATGGGTCTAACTGGCAGTGTTACTGGTGCAGCTATGACCTTCCTCCTTCCTTCTTTTTTCCACTTAAAGCTGAAATGGGAAAAGCTGATGCACTTTGAGAAATGTGCAGACATATCAGTGTTTATCTTGGGTGTCTTCTGTACCTTAGCTGGCCTCATATGCTCAATAAAAAGTTTATTGAAAACTTTGGGATAAAATGCGGAAGCCAAAGCGCTTTAATATTTTGCAACCATGAACATTAGCATTTAAATCAAAACACAGACCGTTCTCAACTTACGACCACAACGGACACCTCATATTTCTGTTGTTAAGTGACACATTTGCTAAGTGAGTTTTGTCCTGTTTTATGATCTTTCTTGCCACAGCTGTTAAGTGAATCATTGAAGTTCATAAGTTGGTAACTCAGTTGTTAAGTGAATCTGGTTTCCCCATTGATGTTGCTGGTCGGAAGGTCACAAAAGGTGATCACATGGCCTTGGGATACAGCACAACAGTCATAAATATGAACCAGTTGCCAAGCATCCGAATTTTGAACTCATGATTATGGGGAAGCTACGATGGTTGCAACTGAAAAATGGTCATATCACTTTTTTCAGTGCCATTGTAACTTGGAGCAGTCACTAAATGAACTGTTGTAAGTCAAGGACTACCTGTAAAGTATTGCATGGAGTTGGATCTAGAAGACAGTAGCCATGCTTTGGCCCATTGAAATCAGTGCAACATGATAGTCCTGGTTTAAAAAGTTCCATTAGTTTCAACAGATGAAGGCAAAGGAGCTGAACCTTTGATTTGGGTTAAAGGCAGCTGTCCTTGGCTTTGGCCTACTCTGCTGAAAGACACACTCCAAAAACAAGATGGGCACAAAAACATGGGTGTTGCTATAAGAAAAACTAGTTTTGATTTAGTTGTAATTCGATCCTTTTATTTAATCAATTTCTCCTTCTATCTTGTTACCGTTTACAATTCAGCAGCCCTGGGGCCCCTGTGCACTTGAGGTTCTACTGAACTATAAAGCATGTAAGCCTATTCACTTCTTTCAGATCCAATTCATTATTTCCACATTTGCATGCAAATATTCCTGATTGTGACATTTATATTTATATATTATGAGCCACAGTGGTGCAGTGGTTAAAGTGCAGTACTGCAGGCTACTTCTGCTGACGGCTGACTGACTGCAATTTGGCAGTTCAGTCCTAACCAGCTCAAGGTTTACTCAGCCTCCCATCCTTCCAAGGTGGGTAGAATGAGGACCCAAGTTGTTGGGGGCAATATTCTATAAACCGCTTGGAGAGGGCTGCAAAGCACTGTAAAGCGGTATATAAGTCTAAGTGCTATGGCTATTTCTATATTTAAAATAAATGTGATTCTTCAGAGCTATTTTACAAGAGCCACAGCAGATTTTGGACAAGTCAAAATGAGACAATGCTAGCTCCTCTGATATTTCAATGTTAAAATTTTGGAGCTGGTATCTCTTCTAGTAATTCAGAAGAGAAATGTAGAAATATCTTAGCCAGACCTGGAAATATAATATATAACCAAATAAATAAATATCCTATTGCTTGTTTTTATCATGTCACTTGCCTTCTAGTATGAGGAACATAAAGTGAAACTTGATGTAATTGATTAACAAAGGACATTTTTATTTGTTTGTTTTTAACCTAGTAAAAATTGTCTTGTTGGGAAGAGAATGATTGTACTGAAGAAGCAATGATACATGGTGTATAACTGTCTTCATTTACTGCTCCTCCAAACCAAGTTCACTCTTGTGTTTTAAAAAGCAGCACAAGGTGCAGATTGGACCAGAGCAGTGGTAGGATTCAAAATTTTTTACTACTGGTTCTGTGGGCGTGGCTTGGTGGACATGGCAGGGGAAGGTTACTACAAAATCCTATTTCCTCCCCACCCCACTGACCTGCTTTCCAGCTCTGTTCTCCTGTGCAGGGCAACAAAAGAAGACCCAGCCAATCAGCTGGGACTTGGGAGGCAGAGAATAGATGGGGGCAGGGCCAGTCAGAGGTGGTATTTACCGGTTCTCTGAACTACTCAAAATTTCCACTACCAGTTCTCCAGAACTGGTCAGAACCTGCTGAATACCACCTCTGGACCAGAGAAATAGCAAACAGCAAGTATCAAGCACATTCATTGCAAATTTTTGCTTCATAAAAAAGCTGTGTGTATGTGTACATTGACTAGCTACTAAGAGCCAAATGGTGCTGTGTTATTCCTCTTATAATGAAAATCCTAACCACATCTTTGGAAGACAAATGTCTTTGCAGGTTTCCCTGCTTATGTAGTTGTTATATAGTGTTGTCTCGTTGCACAACAGATCCAATGTTTCAATAAAACTGCAGACTAGAAGCAGACGTTTCTCTGCCAGCTAGACAAAAAACTGTTAGCTTTCAAAAAGAAAAAAAATAATACATGATAATATCCTTTATTTGTCAAGTAAAGTAATGTTCTGTCAAAATCAGCATGCAAAACATCAAGAAAGTATATTTTTGACATTTGTGTTTTTTGTATTTATTTATACTGCAGTATGTATTAATTTTGTCTTAGCAAATGAATCTGTGATGAAAAATAACTTTAAAAAGACTGCTTCCCATTTGTCCACAACTTTATAAAGATGTAAACACGAGTGATCTTACAGAAATAGTAGTAGAGACATTATGGCACATTTAGGCATGACTGGACTGGGTTTATTTTAAATTAGTGGAATGTGTGAGTCCAGCAAGTCTAGTTTTTAAACTATTGTTTATCTTTCATGTATTGTATAAATCAGTGGTTTAGTCAACAAACCATGCTTTAAAATCTGGCTTAACCATTGTATAAAGCCAACCATTTTCAGAGTTCATAGTTATGTTAGGATTTTTTTTACTCTTGTTTTGTTGAACAAGACATTGGGGATTGGTTCAACCATAATATTAACCTGCAATAGGCAGGTTTATATGTCATAAGCCCAAACCAAGTAGAGTAAAACATTTAGGGCATAACATTGCATGCAGGCAAGCCATGTTGATCAAGTTACTTGAATATTATTTCATTAAACTCCCATCTTGAAAATGCACCAGCCATTAATGTTGGTAAGAGTAAACTATCAATAAGATTTCAACTAGTCAACATAGTACTGCATCCCCCAGATTAATGTAAATCAGTGATATGCTGAATGTATAACAACTGGCTCTGCCAACTCCATTACTACCATCATATTGCTTCAGGAATGCCCAAACATTGGTGTGCTAAGTGCTTAGCTCCACTCTCAATCAGCTTGCAAAATTTTATGAATTGAATGAATGAATGAATGAATGAGCAAGCAAGCAAGTCAGCAAGCAGGCAAGCAAGCAGTTAAGCAAGCAGCTCCATCATCTCACTGGTGTTGATCTAAAAATACTTCATTATAAGCCAAACCTCCATGTTACTTGATTCCCTATTGAACCACACAATAGTCTCCTTGGTTCAAGTCATTAAACAATCATTGTTTAGAACTGATTGGTCAACTGACATTGGGAACTTATTTCCTTGGCTAGGTTTCTAGACTTTTCTTCTTCTTACTCAACAGAGTTTAATAGCAGAAAGCTCTCAAACTGCAGAATACAGGAAAAAACTCAAATCTTAAGGATTCCCTCTGGAGAGAGGGAAGAAGGTTTGATTTCAAGGGATATATAGAGGGATATGCAACATATTGTGGATATTTCAACAACCAGCAATTTTGACAGCAGTCTTTTGTTGTGGGGAAAAAAAGAGTAAGATTGAAGAAAGGTTGTAAGTAAAGAGGTTAAGCCTTAAGAATTTCTTGCTCTCTTTTGTATTCCTAATCACATATTTTCAACATGCTTGGTATATGTCTTGAACTTTTTATATAATATTGAATTAATCCAGCCACTTTCCTCCATCCCTGCTCTTATTTATCTGGAAAAAGTTCTAAAGATTTATTTTTGTTCCCTTCAGTATCAAAACTGGTAAGACTCATGCTTTTAGAATTTAATTATCTTGTGATAAAAACCTCATTGGCTTCATCAAAAAAATATTATGCAATTTATTTGCCTTCTTTTTGTATGCAGAGCATTTCTTGATTTTTAAAAAAATACTTTATCTGAGCAAATTATAAGCTGAATAAAGTAAATCAGCTTCAATAAGCAGAGCCGTAATTAACATCCTGTACAATAGACTTTAGTTTTAAAAGATATTAACTTATTAAAAGAATAGGAATCACAATATATTTTGCATTAGTGATAATCTGTTATGATAGGAAACAATCTAGACAGAAGTACTTTAATGAATACTTGGCATCTTAATATGCCAAATCTATCTTTGTCTAGATAATTAAAAGAATTGTTTGAAAGACAAAAAGTTAAATTATCTTTACTAGCTTTCACTCACACTGGCACTGAGTCATAATAAAAATGTGGAAAGGGATTTGAATGCCAAACAATAATGTCAAAATGTAGAAACTGTCTTTGTACTTCTCAGCAGCTGTGCCTGTGGTTTGAATGAACAAAAATGACTTCTCAGCAATAACTTTTGCTTTAAATAGTTATTTATCCAGAAACATAAAACTATAATATTCTGAAGAACAGCCTTCTACCACCTTGGTGCCTTCTAGATGTATGGAATGTATATGGACAGAAGTAGCATATGCTTTTTTTTATTACAGAATGTTTTTTTTCCCAAGATGCTCACAATAATCATATAAAGAGCATATTTGCTATCCAATAAAATCATAGTTGGGTGTCTAAAATTAAATTAAATTAAAAGGTCCTTAAAAACACTAGCAGATCAGACTAAGTAAGAATCTAAGCTCCATAAGCACAGTGAAATCTTCCCCTTCTTTTCAGTCAGGACAAGGTGATGGAGATATCAAGCCCTTGGTTGAGCAACCATTTCTACAAGAATGGTTGCCACCAAAACAGCTCTCTCATGCTCTCCTACTCTCTCATGGCCAGGAGTGGGGAATCTGCAGAATCTCTCCTCAGACCGAATTCTCAGGATGAACATACTCTGACAAATGGCATTATAGGTCATAATCAGAATAAGAGAGTTGGAAGGGACTTGGAGGTCTTTTGGTCCAACCCCTTGCTCAGGCAGGCAACCCTATACCATTTCAGACAAATTGTTGTCCAATCTCTTCTTCAAAACCTCCAGTATTGGAGCACCCCAACTTCTGGAGGCAGCTCATTCCATTGATTAATTGATCTAACTGTCCAACACTTTGTTCAACTCTGTTAAACTAACTAACACTCTGAATTGGATATGGAAATATATTGACAGCAAGTACAATATAGATCTTGCTCTGCTGAAATTATCCTCACTAGTCAACAAGCAAGTTGCTACTTCACCCATAGGGTCATGCCCCTGGTGGAGACTGACTCTGAGCAGTCAGAGTCCCATCCCTTATCCATCCTAGGGCATGCAGGGAGGAGAGGATCAGGGCAAAATGTGGTCTACTTGGGAGGAGAGGGCCATGATCCTCTTCATGGGTTGCAGGTGTGAGATCTGCATAAGAGTTTGGACCTGCGTGCTAACAGACGCTGGAGACATCTTAGTGTTTTATTCCTAAAGAAGGTTTATCTTGGTTGGCGTTCTTCCAACAGACTGTGCCTCGTTATCTTCCTGAAGTTGGCAATTATCTATCCTGGTCTGTCATGGAACTTTATTTAGTGCAGTTTGTTTTTGGTTTTTTGCTTTGTTATCGGCTCTTTGAATTTGAACTGTGTTTCTTTCCTTTGAAATGTTATTTTGAAAATAGTTTACTCCTCCACTGTGAACAATTAAACAGTGAAGCCAAGTTGAAGGCATTAAATGACTTTTAATTACATTTTGGGTTTTGTTATATTTCTGAGATACTCTGAGTTATCACACATAGCAGTTTCTTCAAAAGTCATCCCACGTAGGTGATGTTGTGATCTTCCATGATGCTCTATCATCTTCTCCAGGATCCTCCCTAATAAATGGAAGATTGGAGACCAGGTAAAGGTTGTTCAATAAAATTAAGCTGAGAGGGTGTATTTTTTTAAAAAAATCTTTTCAGGAAGGGTCAAACCACTAGCTCTTGCAAGACACAAAGTATTGCCATCTTCAATAAAATGTTACTAACCTTTTAAATCCATCTTCTCATACCTGCCTAGATACCTGAAGGAGCCAGGACAACTCATGTTGCAAAGATGCCCAAGAAATTCTAGACAATATGGTAAGATTTGCATGGGATTCTGCCATATGGACTCTAAATCAGAGTGATTTTATCAACAAAATGACAGGCAAACAAATCATAGCATCCTGATATTCTTTCCATCTATACTTATGTAATAAGATATACTGTAGGTCATCTTAACAAGGGCCACTAGATTATTAGGTAATGCTACAATCCATTAAAAACATTGTCATTTACTGCTTTTATCACCACAGTCTAGACCAGGACATGTTCCCATTGTGCCTTGTCCCTGATTGTATTCACTCCTTGTTGTCAGTTGACTGTGCTCTAAAAATTGATCCTACCAACTCATCCCTGACAGCTCCTCCATACACCAAGGACAGGAGACGAGGTAGTGCTTCTTGGAACAATTATAACTCATTTTCTCTGAATTCCAGAGATTGTTCAGGCACAAGATTGGAACTAACCATCAAGTGACTGGAAATATTTATAGATGTCTGCAAGAAAACAACCATTTATACAAGATGTCTGGGCATACCATCCAAATTAATCCCTCCCTATTGATGAACCACATGCTGACTATGAAGTTATTGGGTCATGACAAAGTATTGATCACAATGTCCTCTATTTTGGTATCACAAGCCATTTGCTCCTATGGGATAAACTAGACTCAACATGTGACCACCTATATGAATCAAGCCAAATATCACTTGAAATAATTCATGAAGGTGGTGATTTTTTAATGCTCTGAACTCACCACCAGAGTATAGAAACTGAAATACATGCTAGGTATGCTCCGTTATATCTAAAAAGAAGAAGAAGAAACCTGATTTTATTACATGGACCTAAATCACTGTGGAATGTTGTTTTCAGGTTCTTAGTAGAGCAGATGGATAACGAGGGGATCAACACTCAGCTGCTGATTTCCCTACTCTCGGTATAGCTAATCAATGCCTCCCATCATAACTTCTTCTACCTGTCACTTTGATAATGAAGGTTCTCCACTTCCCAATTGACTGCTCACGTGGCAATTGTGGATCCTTCCCTCACCAAATGGCAGCCCCAAGACAGCTCACTCACAGCTGGCCATTTGGGGGCTGACAGTGCCCTTTGCCATCTTGATCATATATGGCATTCAGAGCATCCCAGACAAATGTCACCTAACTCTCCTTATATAGATCTTCTGAATTTGTCTAGCTCTCAGGCCTATGGCCAGTCTAACAAACTAACCAACTTTTTCTCCTACACTACCCACTCTAAAACATACTTCAGCAGCTTGCCTACTACTCCTCTTCTCCCCAATAGCTGTACCCTCTTTGCGACAATGTTTGGTGTGCTACTACCATGCTTTTGAATAAGGAACCTCCTCAAATATGCTCTTCCTCTGACCCAGAAAGTGAAACTGTACAAGATATTTGCAGTAGCAGCTCCCATCAAACACAACCAACACTATGTCATTTCCAAATGGTGACAACCTACTATAAATTCTGTGATTCTGTAGCATGGGTTGAGAGACCACTAATCAAGAATGTTAATGTATTACTAAAATAATATTCTTCTATACTTCTATATGACTCAAATTATCTTCCAACTCAGGAAAAAAAACATTATATACATGCATGGTATTCTACAATGTTTTTCCCATTCATTCCAAGGTAAGTGATAAGAGCTATTGAAAGTCCATATCTTCTTGTCCAGGCAAACAAGGGTTTTCTTTCACTCAAATTTATAAGGATTTTCATATGGGGGAAAAAAAAAGTCTTATTTAAATATGTCCCGTAAGGGGTTTATAGGTTTTTTTTCAAATTGTGACTCCATCATCTGCCTTATTGCATTTCTGAACTAAATCCTTCTTTGTTGCTTTTCACATTTAGTCAGATTTAGATTGTCACTGCTTTGTTAGAGTGAGCTAAAAAATAGATTGTCGTATGAAGTACAATAGCAGTTGGAAATAGAGCTTATAAAGAAGCACAAGGATTAGTGTTGAATAAAATATACATTAAAAAACTAAATACAATTTTCAGTACAGTGAGTTATGAGAATTCGTGTGGATGAGCAGCTTCTGGATTTGACAGCGAACATGTGAATAGAAATAAAAGCACCTCATATGCTTTAATATGCAATATAGGACAGTGTTAGCAGAGAATTTGCTACAGCACTGCCAAAGCTTTCAATGCTATACCGTCCGAAATTTCCGGAATCCTAAAGATCTCCATCAATGCATATTTTGAAAAAGTATCTCACTGCATGTACTCTTTACTATACTATATTTCAGTATCAGAAGCACTGAATCACTTCCATGATGAAAGAATCAGCCAGTGACATCATCACTGCCCAGGAGACATCTAGTTGGAACTTCTTTCATGTCCCCATTAAGTTGCCCTTTGAAGTGGTACCCATCTATCTACTCACAATCACCCACTTTTGAACTGCTGGGTTGGCAGGAGCTGGAGTGAGTGATGAGAACTCACTCCACCACACAGCAGTAACCAAACCTCAAACAGGAGTCTGCCAATTGTCATACCAGCAACCTAACCACATGAGCCACCACATTTCTGGACTCTTTACTACAATAATAAGACTTGCCATAGTTGTGTGAAAAGTTGAGAACTTAACTAGAGACGCTCACAGGGGGATTAAGCACTCATTAAGCACCAGCAGATTATCTATGTACTCTAATGTGCTAGCTAATATTAATAGCTTAATATGGGCTAATATAAAAACGTAAACTGACACTAATAGGATTGTTTTTAATGAAAATAGCTGCAAAAGTATTTCCGTGTACATCATTATTTCTATTTGGTTGGCCAAGCAATCTTCTGAAATTTGTAAAAATCCTGCAAACGTTTAATTTTCAGTTTAGTTCTATAATATCATATGAACCTGATTCATTGCAACTGTGCCTGCTTTGTTGAAATGTCTTTTATTCAAAGCTTGGAATTAAGCTCAATCATTTTATTATATGCCACACTGAAGGGGGGAAGGGGAATGTAAAAGATAAGTAACACTGACAATAGTACTTTAAATATCCCTTTCATCATAAAATGATGCTCAAGGCAGCTGCAGCTTCTGTATAGAAACTTGGGCAAAAAAAACGTATTTCTTTTCTTTGTGAGTGATCAAACTGCTCACACTGTCCTGAATCCCCAAAAACTATATCCTGGACTGACACCAAGGTTCATGACTATGGGATATGTACAGTGAATTAGCATTTAAGAGTGGCCTCCATGGCTAATGCCTCGTCCTAGTGTGTTTCTCCAAAAAGAAGGTTGTTTTGTTTTGACCCGTGAAAAAGTGACTAGGCCTTCTTTTGGGAGGATTCTAATTATTGATGCACCTCATGGCGGTGGCACCAACAGCCCCACCCAGCAGAAGCCCACTGCTGGCCCACTTCTTCTGTGGCCACTTGCCCTGGCCTTCGTTTCACCTTCAGATACCTTCCGGAAGGCCCTCTGCAGCTGATAATAGAGCTCCAGATCAATCGGGATCCAGATGCATGTGAATGGTGGCAAGCGGCTGCTGAAGAAGCAGCCACAGAAGAAGGCTAGGCAAATGTTGGGGTGTGTGAGGCCTGGTAAGCAGGGCAGATCCACACACACACCATCCTTACCCTAGTTTATTTTTTACCTGTCTGGCCTTGCCCCACCCCCGCACCCCAGGATGGGTAGGGACTTTAATTAGGGATAATTTTGTGGGTGAGGCTTAATTTGATTGCATGCGCTCAAAAACATGATAGGGCTTCTTTTCAAAGTGGGTCGTCTTTTAGGAGAAACATGGTATTTCCTTCTGTAGAAGTTCTTTTGGTTTCCTTAGCTGTTTCTGATTGAGTACACAAGGAGAAAGGGAAGTGTAATTAGCAGGGCCTTATTTTTAGCCATTGTAAACTAGGGCAGTTTGGAATAGGAGGAGAGGCACCAAAATGGGAGGGCAAAAGAATCAAGGAAGAAATGGAATAATGAGAGAAACAGATCCAAGCCCCTTCTCCCCCAAAAGAGTGACAAATTAATGAAAGCCACAGGTAAGAAACTACTGAATGAGGAGCAGATTCCCTAATATATTAGGGAAGAGCGCAAGTCCAAGACTGCTCATTCTTGACATAAAAAAAAGGAAAGAAAAAGAAAGAAAAATGAGTTATGGATTCGGATAAAGATTTAAATTAAGAGGGATGCTTACACAACTATTTTTTTCTATTGAATAATACAGATTACATGTGGTCCTTGACTTACAACAGTTCATTTAGTGATTGTTCAAAGTTACAGTGGCACTGAAAAAAGTCACTTACATCCGTTTTTCACACAACTGTTGCAGCATCCCCAAGGTCAGGTGATCAAAATTTGGATGCTTGGCAATTAGTCCCTATTTATGATGGTTGCAGTGTCCTGAGGTCATATGATCACCTTCGGTGACCTTCTGACAAGCAAAATCAATGAGGAAACCATTTTCACTTAACAACTGTGTTACTTGCCTAACAACTGCAGTGATTCACCTAACAACTGTGTCAAGAAAGATTGTAAAATGAGGCAAAACTCATTTAACAAATATTTTACTTAGCAACAGAAATGTTGGGCTCACTTGTAGTTGGAGGACTATCTATATTTCATAAATTCTTGAATTGCCTATTAATTAATTTATTAATTAATGAACACGTCATGATAATCTCAGTCTCTCTTGGGTCCAAATATACCTCAGGGAAATCTCATATGAGATTGAGATAATTTCTCATTGAATTTGTATGTCAGGGTTCCAAGTAACAGACCAAAGCAATCAAAACTCTGGAGCCTAGAATTTCCTCAAAGTATGAATTTTTTAGGAATATCATATTGGCACAGTTGGTGAAAATCCAACTCTGAAGGGCCCAAGGTTTTCCACACCCAAATCAAAACCCAAAGTTCTTGCCCCCAGGTCACATGTCTATCACATGGTCCAATCAGGTCACAGTCTTAACTTCATCTGGCTTTTGTTCACAACTTTCCAACACCTGGTAAAGCGTGTTTGGGTCACACAGGAAAGAATGTTATTTTGACTACATATCAGAGGTGGTATTCAGCAGGTTCTGACCAGTTCTGGACAACTAGTAGTGGAAATGTTGAGTAGTCCAGAGAACTGGTAAATACCACCTCTGACTGGAGATTTTTACAGTATCCTTCCCCTGCCATGCCCACCAAGCCACGGCCACAGAACCGGTAGTAAAAAAAATTGAATCCCACCACTGCTACACATCTCCCAGCTATCTCTATCTCCCCATTCACATTCCCACACTTCCAACCAGCCTTGCTGTGGCAGCCCTGAAGATGCTTCCAAAATGGCTTCAGGGCTGACATTGTAATTTAATCTGCTTTAACACCATTAGTCCCATATCTGACAATCAGTGATCTTAGGTGAATCACAATTCAAGGTTCTTCTGCCAATTAGCTGGCTCCGACACTACTAACAGTATTTCAAGTAATATTGGAAAAATCTTTCCAATGATGAAGATGAAGATGCAAATAATAATATGCAATTTGGATAGAAGAGTGGTGAAAATTAATAGTTTCATTCCAGGAAGAAATGTCAACAAAAATAAAAGACAAAACAAAGCCCAGAGCAAAAAGGTTGTTTTCTTTTAACCTCCTCCAAATTATCTCAGCCAATTTCAGAATGCTAAATAAGGATAATATCCAAGTCTGCTTGCATTTCAGCATCAGTTTCTTCTTTTAGCCAAATTAAACACCAATATCTGTTTGAACTGCCATCATATGATACCGAACAATTAATATTGGAAAATTAATGCAGAATCATTGCAGCTCAGTGGATTCAGTTGTTCTAACGTGTCCCACAATAATCCCAGTGTTCAACTCCATGAAAAGATTGAAGCTGTGTGAACTTGATCAAAGTCCCTTGTCCCCAAATTCATGCCATAAGTTGTTTTCCACATTCCTGCTCAGTGTGCTTTTTTTGTTCTCCTTCAATTACAATGATATATGTATTTCTTTACTAGGTGACTGATAAAGGAATTTTCAAGATAGATCTCAGAGAATATTGAAAGGCATTTGTTGAGACCCAAACACTTTTATTAAATGTTTCTCCTGATCATCATGAGCTAAAAGCTGAATTGTTGCCTCCTAAAAATTCATTTTATTCCTGACGTCTAAGAAGAAGAAAAGGAGGGATGTGCATTTGGGAAAGTAGTAGCTATATAAGGCACATTATCTATGCTTCAAATAATAGACTGATGGCAATCTAGAAAAATGCTAAATCAAGTTTCAGTTTTCAAAATTGCTATTCATTAGCTATAAAACTTCAAAACTCATACCCAACTGCTGAAAATAATTTTTTCTGCCCTCCTGCACTACTATTAATACCAAGATAATCTATCTCTGTTTAAAAAAAAAAGTTTAATCTTCCAAAATTCCAGTTGAAAAGGAAATGAAGGGTTGTGCTTTTTTTAAAAAAAAAAAGATATTTCAAGATTTACAGTCCAGGAAGCTTATATGTGAAATAAATGATGGGGAATTCATTGCAGTTTTAATCATTTGTATTGTATTTCAGACAGCAGAGACAAAACCTTGAAAGTATTTTTGTTACAATCTAAAGTTGCCAGCTTATTTAAGCAGGATAGTTGCTTCAAATTGTTTCTGGTTCGAAAAATTGTGCAGTTTGATGACTAAGATCCATGGTTTGGACTAGGATGTGTTAAGACACATCCCAATAAATTCAGACAAAATTTATATCTGATGATTATATCTGGCAGAAAAGGTTACAGGTTCCAAGTACTGTTATTTCTTGGTAAGCCTACAAGATCTTATCAATATAGATCAGTGCTTGCCAACCTCAGAAACTTAAGATGTGTGGATTTCAACTCCCAGAATTCCCCAGCCAGCAAAATATGGGGAATAGCACTGACTATAACACACCAGCAGAGCTTTGAAGAATCCTTTCATTGACTTTCATTTTATAGTTATATAAATTAAGTAATTCTTAATAGTTTATAACTGTTATACTTGTGGGTAGAAAAACTGCATATTAATGTTCAAGAAATCAGTGAATCAGTAAAATGTTTATTATGGTCACTGACCAAAACTATATGCAATTCTGAAAATACAGTGAAAATGAATAAACAAATGTATTATGTATAAATAAAAAAATAAACAATTAGAAAAGATCTAAAACAAACAGAAAAATGTGCAATATTACAAGGGCTATTCAACAAATGATTGTAGAATTACTATAACTAAATAGACAAGTTCCAAAAAAAATATTTGAATTCTGGTTTAATGATTCTTAGAATCTTAAACTAGATTAAAAATATATCTACGGTATGATAAATTTAATTTTATAGCTTTAAAAAATGAACCTGGAAATAACCGAGAAAAAACATTACAGTACTTGTGTTCACTGGCTATTGCTCAAACTTAAACATAATGTAACCAAATTGGAATTTAATTGTATGATGTTCATAAGATTCAGGATAGCAGAAACTATATTACCTCTTATGAAACAGCAACAGCGATCAAACATAAATTACCTACTTCCCTAACATCATCTTTCAGGCATCTGAAAGGAAAGAATAAAATCATTATTTATTTTGTGACGTTAAGAACGATTCACTTGCTTTTTGAACCAGTTTTAATAAAAAGGACATATGCAATTGATCTAGTTCCTCCCAATTGACATAGGCATATTGGTACAAAGATTGTTAGGTCTTTTTCTTGATTAAAAGGATGGGGGCCTATTCTAGTACATTATCTCCAAGGTATTTCAAGCTGTTGATTCTGTATCCCAAAGCAGCTGATTTACTTCTGCTCCAGCATTTTACTTTCTTGATCAAACCGGAGTTTGGAGTTATACTTGACCAGAAGATTAATAATTGAAGCTTTAACCAAAATTTCTGCGATGCCGGAGGTAACATTTGCAGATTGCTAATCATATTTGTGGTTAAGGATCCCTCGCTGCGGGTAGAATAATAAAGCTAAGAAGCTTGGACTGAACCAAGAAGAGTTCCACATTACTTGCTTAACTTTTTTTCCAAAACATATTACAAAATGTATTAAGATAAAGTAACGGGTTAAGTGTGCATATATGCATATAATATATATATATATATATATATATATATATATATATATATATATATATATATATATATATATATATATATATATATATTATATAAGCATTATATAATATATAATGCTTTCAAATTATGTTTGTTTGTTTATCTGGATCTTTATTTTTCATAATGTACTATCTGTGTAAATATGCCACCTCTTTAAAGGAGGACAGAACTCAGTCTGGCCCGATCACTTTAGGTTTTTTTTCTTTCACTTTGTAGTGGGTTTACTTTTTTCTCTCTCTCACTTCAGACATTGCTTAAATCCCATTCATTTCAGCAGGATTTAAGCAGCCTAACCATGCAGAACCCAATCTTATGCTCAAGCCTTATGCTTAAGACTCTCTCAGGCCTGGGGCATTATTTTTATTTGAATCACCCTCTCCATTTATTTTGACTGAGTCTCTCTCTCTCTCTCTCTCTCTCACACACACACACACACACACACACACGGAATCGGTCCCTAAGCAAATGAGCAAGATGGAATAAGACTTTGAATTAGACTTTCCTATATCTCTTGGGAATAATCTACAGAATCTACAGTATCAGAAACCTGCTTAGAAGTAGCTTAAACAATCTGTAATTGATGTTGCCCCATCACGAAACAAAAAAGTTTAATGAAATTTAAACCACTGCCAACTAGAAATCTTTCAGCTAGGCATTTGCAATCCACAACTGCCCGCACAGAAACATTTATGGAAATTGGAGATGGTTGTAGATAGGGTCATCACAAGGCTGAATTAAATCAGAATGACCTTTAGCTCTTTAAAAGCACTGTACCTCTTTAAAAGTGCTCAGTAAAGCTATCCATAGGACTAGTTATAAGAAGGCACTGACTGAGTAATTTAAAATATTGTCATGAAAGGTGTCTCATAGGAAAGAAAGACCAAAAAACATTATTAACTGTGTCTATATACCCAGCATCTGTTCCAGCAGATAAAATTGCTTAATGCATGGATAAACTTTGGTGTCAAGAGATTGCTAACTACGCATACTTAGCACTTGGCAAATAATAATAACTTAAATAACAGTTGTAATTGAAATGGGAATAAATAAGGTGGAGAGACAAGAATTCATATGGTATGTGCAGTGTTACTAGAGAACACACCAAAACTTGAATTCTTATCCCAGTTGTCTTGGGGAGACCAAGTGGCAAGGGACAGCTGAACCTCTCCATCATCACCATCTGTGGCTGGTAACCATAGCCAGCTAGAGCAAGAATAGACAGGGAGGAGGAGTCTGGGGAAAGAGCCTCTGTTCAGAGATTGACTAACAAATCATCAACAGTGGTCAGAAAGGTTTGCCCCCACCATAGATTTCTAGACATCAGAAAGCAATTTGAGTAGAGTTCCCTTCGGAAACAGTTGCCTGGTTACCATTCACGGGAGACTGACAATGGCTAGTAAAGTGCTATTACTGTCCATTAAGAAACAAGAGTGGGGGGAGGAGATGCATTGTATGCAGTAATGTCTGGTTAATCTGAGAGCTATTTTAGTATAGAAGGGGAGAGATAATCAAAGAGAACAATAATTGAATAGAATTAGAATAGAATTATTCATCACCAGACTATTCCTTTTCATAGCAGAGTAGGATTCTTGGTAAGGCCAAAAATCACACTCGGTCTTGATTTGGAAAAGAAAAGAATAGCTGTAGCTCTCTGGGTACTAGTCAGCACTTCATCTCATTGAGGTGGCTCACTAGGTGCATCTTTTATTTACCTAATAAAATCCAGGGTATTAACAAAAGACAGATCTATACTCCAGGATTTTGTCTTCTCCCCTTTTGAAGCCAAACTAGCAACTCACACCACAAATTGTGACAACATATTCCAGTGGTTGGTTATACAGCATGTCAAGAAAATTTGCTAAGCTCTACTATAAGTTTCATTATGTGGCTTCTGGTTTTGGTATTACAGGAATTCTACTTTTACTATGTACAGTATTATTCATCCTTTTTATTTCTGTCCGTTATTTTTAAAAAACTTCAGTTATAGTCTTTCATAAGTACCTTTTCTCCAAACTAAACAGCTCCAGTTATTGCATATGTCTTCATACATTACATCAAGTCATCTAGGTAGCTTCTTCCTGGATCTTCTACAGCTCTACAAATAACCCTCCTGATATATTGGGATTAGAACCATGCACAGTATTCCAAGTGTTTCTTCTGTGGTATAGAGTTGTATAAGGACATTATAATATCAACTGATTTACTATCTATTCCTTTTCTAAGACCAGTGTAAATCAGGAGAAAAAAATCCAGTCTGGATTGCAGGTTCAAATAATTTAGTCTGAAAAAAGACAATCCAGTTCAAGTTGGAGGGGGGAGGAAAGCCAATGTGAACGTTTGCATCAAATCTGATTTTGATAATTAGATTTGACTTGCCAATTTAGATCAGAAAGGTTATTTAGTGTGACGATTTCATCAAAATCTTTTTGAGTCACCCAGTTCTGCATAGTTGTTTTGTTTTTGCTTAAGCCCTCTGGGGAAAAAAATAAGATCCAGTTGTTGCTGTGTTTCCACACCCTTTGTCCTAAACATGTGTTGTCAAAGGTTCCTGAGACAATTAAATTTGACTATAGCTATAATAGTGTAAGGCACAGAGTATGAGTTCTGATCTTCATGATCCTACTAGGGAAAAATGGGCTTTGATCAAGAACTGTTGTCAATGGGCTGGAGAAAAACTTCTAGGTATTGCCCTGATTTAAAATGTCATAAGAAGTTTCAGTTTGAAGCAAAATGGTGAAGCAGCAATTACTTCTCTCATATCTCAGCTTTATGATGCAATTATTAATTCTCTGTTTGGTTCAGAAAATATATCTGTTGTACTATCCAGCAACCTACTGATATATCACTTTGGGGTCCAAACACCTTTATCAGCCTGATGAAAGAATCATGAGCTTGTACATAGCCTATAAGTAGGGCAGCTGCCTTTCTGGAATCCTTTGCTACCTATTTGATTGGAGAATGTGAGATTTACATACTCACTAGCCCAGAGATCGGATAATCAGGCCCCGAAGGCTGAACTGTCAATCTACACACATTATATTTTCTTCAACTGCCTTGAAATTTCCTTGTTATGCATGGAAGAGGAGCAAATAGTTCCTTGACTAATCAACATAAACACACTTGATTTGAAAATCTGATGAATGCTTCATCTTTTATTTAATCTTTCTCAGAGTAGTTTAGGGAAGTCATCAAGAATACTTTTATGATTCCAAACTATTGCAAACTGTATTAAATTTAGGGTACAGGTAGGGGACTGTTAGTTTGCTACCCCAGGGCAGGGCAGTTCTCAGAGCACGATAAGAAAATTAGGATTTGGGAGTGTTAGAGAATAAGAATGGAAAATTCTATTGAATTCCTAAATGAATACTAGCAAACTACCACATCAAATAAAGAAAAATAGGGAGAACATATGTAAACAATTTCTCAACATATTCTAAGTGAAAAGGTGTTGTTGCTCTGCTTGTCGGTTCATTATATATTATATTAACTCATCAGTTTCACAGATATTGTGGCTGTAGCCATGAAATAAAGAGATTTCTGCTAATTGGGAGAAAAACTATGACAGGTCTATTATGAACTATTAAAGTAAAGAAATATCACACTCACAGCAACTGTACGTATTGTCAAGGTCCTGATTTTCCCAGCTTTAACATATGGCCAAGAAAACAGAATCAAGAGAAAGAAAAAAGGGAGCAGAAAAGATACTTCTGAATCATGGAGCTAGGGGAAAAATGGTTGGGACTGGAAGAAGATGCAGTCATTTAATTCTAGATGAAGTAAAACCAGACTGTTCACTGGAAGTATTAGGAATTTCGGGTTCAAAAATTCCTAATACTTAGTAAGCCATAGGCCAGCAGTGTTCCAATATTTGAGGGGCTGCCACAAAGAGGAAGGAGTCAAGCTATTTTCCAAGGTACCAGTCAAGGAATAATGGATGGAAATTGATCAAGGAGAGATTCAACCTAGAAATAAGGATAAATTTTCTGACAGTGAAAACAATGAACCAATGGAACAGCTTGCCTTCAGAAATTGTGGGAGTTTCATCAGTGGAGGCTTTCAAAAAGAGATTGGATTGCCATTTATCAGAAATAGTGTAGAGCCATGATGGCAAATCTATGGCACGCATGCCACAGGTGGCATGCAGAGCCATTTGTTCATTTGTTCAGCCATGAGCCCCAGCCAAACTTACCTGCACTTCACATGTGTGTGCCTCCCAGGTGATTTTTGGCCTGTTTGAGGCTGTTTTCACCCTCCCAGAGGCTCAAGGGAAGCTTCTGCAGCTTCGGGAGGCCCAAAAATGGGCCTTCCAAAAATACCAAAAGCGTCAAAACGGGCCCATTTTCAGCCTCCCAAGGCTCTAGAGGCTTCCCTCAAGCCTCCGGGCGGGCGAAAACTGCCTCTCCCAGGCTGAATATCAGCTGGGAGGGGTGCACATGTGCAGTGCATGTAAGGGAGGTGTTGCACATACACGCACAGTGGGGGGCGGGGTACATTGCATTGTGGGTGCCGGTACATGTGCGCTTTTGACACACCACAACAAAAAGGTTCGCCATCACTAGGGTAGGGTCTCCTGCTTGGGCAGGGAGTTGGACTAGAACTGGATGTCCCTTCAAACTCTGTTAATCTGTAAATCTGAATGAAACCAAAGCTTAAATACATTGGATGCATATTGCCGAAACAAGAGTAGTTTGAGAATACCTTTGTGCTTGAATGCAAAATGCTATCAAAAGAACACAAACTCTGGGCTTAGAAGAACTCAAAAGAGCAAGTATCAGTAGACAATTCTGAGAAATATGGTCCACTGAGCTCCAATGTCTAGACAATAAAAATACCCAATTTATATTTCCACAAAATGAGATTGATAATCTCATTTCTTCCTAAATATTCAATAAACATGAAAAACAATATTCTGCTTAATTCATCTGCTTTTAAGGACATATGAAAAATGCTTAATATTATAGAAACCCTTTAGGCTTTATTTTAAATATGAAATACCTCTATTCCAGAATTCTTACAAATAACTAACAGCTATCTTAGCAATAATACATTTTGTTTCTTAAATAAATGCCAGACTTGGATCATCCAACATATATTGTGATACTTTTTTGAGAATTGTAATGTAAGTGTTGCTAAACAAGTACTGTGAAATCAAGTTATTTTTAACTGAATGTAATTTGAAATAAATTTTGAATAAACCCTTCTGCAATTTAGACAATTCAAATTCCTTACTCTAAATGAAATGGCTTTAAAAACATAACTGGCAATCTAAAGCAGCATTTCTTAACCTTATCAGCTTGAAGATGTGTGAACTCGCTATAGAGAACACCATGGAAATTACTTTAGAAAAACTAGAAATGATTACAGGATGTTTAAAGATATACATTGCATCAAGAAAACAGGAGGAGGAGGTTAAAGATTTGAAAATTGAGAATCAACTCCTGGTTAATAAATACTTTTTTCTTTTTTTGTGATAGAAATCTATTTACAATTTCCTTGACTTATTGTTTATAAATACTCTGAATCCACGAGAAATAGCAAAACATACTTCATCTTCTTATGAATATGGTTATGAACATGAATAAAGTTACAAATATGAAAGACCATTCTAAAATATCAAAAGTTTTCTCTGAATTAAGAAAAATCATTGCCAGTTTCTTATTTTTCTAGTTGATTGGCATTTATAATATGATGTTATCTTTGATATATCTCTTTGGATAAACTCCACACTGTTTTACATTTTTTCAAGAATAGTCATTAAAAACCTATATCCAATAAGGAAACAGAGCTACAAAATTCTGAATGGTTTGGTTCATTCTCCTGTTATAAATCAAGGATATTAAAGCTCCTTCCACAAAGGATGGAGTGTTTGGTAATGTTCATTGCTTGAATTAGTTATTTTATCAACTTTTCTTTGAAGGTCTTATAATATATTGCAGAAAAATATGATTCTGGTTTAACTTCTGCATGGTTTCCATGTTTCACTTCTGTAATTGGTTTGATTTCTTTTGTTGATCTATACATTTTGTAATCTGTGGTGTGGTTTTCCAAACTTGATATCTATTTCCCATATAGTTGAGAAGAGTATTTAACAAATCAATTTATTATTTCTTCAGAAGTTAAAACATACTTCTTACTTGTACCAAATTAAAGTGTTATTTTCTTTTGTTCTTTTCTTGGTTTTTAACAAGAAAACCAACAATTTATCTGGTTTGCTATCTTTCTTGACATGCTTCTGTTAAACAACATTTATCTTCTTGTACATTTCATTTTCTTCCAAGAAATCTAGTTCGTTACAAATTGCCTTAATCTTTTGTTCTATATTCTGTATCAGAGTCAGCTTATGCCTTGACACAAATATTTTAAATTGTTCAGTAATACGTATTTCTGTCTTTGTACCGTATGACTTTCTATTTTATGTCAAGGAAATAAATAAGCATCTCAAACGCTTTAACATTCATACTGTGAATAAGGAAACATCAGGAGCTGAGATGAGTTAGTTTAGAAGTCTGTTAGTATAGAAGATTTGTAAAACAGACTGGATTGTTTTTTTTCAACATAATAGCTTTTGGAATAATAATACCACAGAAAGAGCTGTAAACCACAAGCTGTTATAATAAAGAAAATAGATTTGTGGTTGATGGTTAAATGGGTAGCCATGGGGCCTGCTGAGCAACCTAGTTTGTGTTTTGCCCACCCATGTCCTGAAAAACTTCCCAAATAAAGCTCTTTGTTAGCAATAGTAATGTCAATAAAGATAGATCATTCTTATATGAAGAAGTATCTTTTCCCTAAATGGATCTTACATATTCAAACAATCCAAGTAGATTTGGAAAAGATAGATTGGCTTTGAAGGGCTTATGATGGGCACAGAATTTTATTAAAATCTAAATCCCTAATTATCTCCTCAGTGTTTTTCACAATGAAGAAATTTCTGGCATTCTTCCAAATCTATCCTAACCCTGTGATCTAGGATTCTGACATTAAACCACTATTACAGGAAGGAAAAAAAAAACCTCTTGCTTCATTACTGCTAAACTAATTAGACAGGAAGAAGAATATAATTCTTCTATTGGTAAGATGACCTTGGATGGGAACAAGAAAGCTGTGCCTTAGGGAGTTGTTAAAGGTCTCATTGTCTGATTATCTCCTTGAGGAAGATTTAATGAAGAACTTCTATAGTTGGCTTTTGAAGATGAAGCAAGCAAATCTTACTGATTGGTGGGAAACCTAAACCAAACATTGGCAAGATTGCATAGAGATGTTGTCCCAAGTATTAGTCTCCAGTCTTTAAAAACAGATCAAGGATAATCTGACTGTGAAGTGTCCCAGTTCAACTTTATGTTTATTTAATAGTTTCAAATGACTTGAATACCCCTCTTCCCAATCTTAAGCCTCACACATCACTAGCAAAGGGGTGTAAAGAAATCCAATATTGTGAATCAACAAGATATGGATGAAGGAATCAAATCAGAATTACTACCCAATAACTAGTAGAACCAGAAGCAGATCTTGGGACTAAATGCTAAATATTATATGGTTCAAAAAGACACCATCACTCTTGCATTGTTCTTTGCCTCTTCTACCTGAGGATACATGGAACTAATAGATTTTTATGACCTGTTGAGCATTCAGTGGAGATCCTGCTGACCTTCAAAAGAAACTGATCCATGACCATCCTGTATGGGTTTAAATTCAGCATCATTCTCTTATCCCTCACATCCTGGACATAAACTGTTTCAACTCCTTCCTCAAAATGATGCTATAGAGCACTGCACACTAGAACAACTAGACACAAGAACAGTTTTTTTTCCTGAAAGCCATCACTCTGCTAAACAAATAATTCCCTCAACACTGTTCAACTTTTCAAAGTCTGCACTACTATTACTCTTAATCTTCTCATCACTCCTTATCACCCATCCCCTCCCACTTGTGACTGTATGGCTGTAACTTGGTCTCTTGTATACTTATGATTTATATTGACTGTTTCCTAGTATGATTTGATTGCTTATTGTATCCTATGACTATCATTAAGTGTCGTACCTTATGATTCTCGACTCTTGATGAATGTATCTTTTCTTTTATGTATACTGAGAGTATTTATACTAAGACAAATTCCTTGTGTGTCCAATCACACTTGGCCAATAAAGTATTCTATTCTATTCTATTCTATTCTATTCTATTCTATTCTATTCTATTCTATTCTATTCTTATAAGAGATTTAGAAGGGTGGGACCTTAGAGTTCAACATCTATATCTCACTTTCAGTTATATGCTATGGCAACTTCAAAAAATAAATATATCTCAACCTGTTACGTTCTATTATACCATCTCTGCTTTTCATGAATGGTTCTGTGGCTCACATATTTTCTACCTGTCCTGAACTTAATCTATGTTTTTCTTCTCATTACTTTGATATTGGTTCTTCCCTCTCTGATTCAAGGCCATCCTCTTTACTTTCTACATCAGCTTACAAAAATCAGAATCAGCCCAAACAAAATATGAAATGTTAAAAGGCGACCATGCTAAACCATGCTAAAGAGAAGGAACCAAATCAGAAATACTACCCAATAACTAGTAGAATCACATACCACCCGAGCCAGAACCTGCATCTTAAGTTTCTTTCTGAGAACCAGCAAGGTCAGAGCTATATAGTTTTGAGGAGATTAAGAGTTTGCCTTCTACCTGAAATTAGTGGAACATGAAATGAACTTTTAACCTCCAGAGATTTTTTTTTTTAAGCTTCTTCCCCCTTAGCATTTAGAAGATCACTGAAGACTGTTTTCTTTAATCAAAACTTTAGCTTTCATAGGGCTGCATCATGGGGTTCTTCTTGAAGTCAATCCTAGTGTTATTATTTTTATAACTGCTTATGAAGTTAATGGTCTAGCTCTCTTAAAAGCCACAAATCTTCAGTTGACTCTGCCTATCCAGTACAGCTAAGTAGGGTGGATGTGCTTTGGGTTCCATCAATTCAGCAACTTTATGGTACATACTTTGTTGCCTGTACCCACCATACATCATATCTCCAACTTCCACAAGAAATTCATGTTATTCCCATTCATATGTTGGTTTGGAAAGTGTGGAAAACCCAGTTGTTCTCCCAGATCTTGGAAGCAAGGTGATTGTGGAATTTCCTTGTTTTGTACTTGGTTTAATGTTCTGCTCTTCTGTCCATTTTTTCCCTTATATATATATATTATTTTTATTTGTAAACTACCCAAGAGTTATCTAGGAATTAGGTAACCTCAAAATTTAATCATTTTTTTTTTTAAATTACCAGCTAACCAAATGAGGCATCCTTGACAGTGCTTGGAAAATGCCAGCATGAAACAGAGGCCATCTTGATAAGATCCAGCTAAACATTATCTGAAGAACTCTATAGCACAAAATCAGATGGCAGGAAGGTCAAAAATACTTTTTACCCCTAGCTTGGCATGTAGCTTATGTATGCGTAGTTTGTCTAGAATATTTGTAATATATTAGAGACTGGAGAACTGAATATGTACAGTCTGTAGGACTGATGGGAAAGGGGTGACATGACTGAAGCCTTTAAATATATGTTAAGTTGAATGTGTGAATAAGGTTCTAGAAGGCAGTATTTTCAATATTAAGCAAAAATCAAGGGGGAATAAACTAACAGTTGGGAAGTTCAAAAGCAATGTTGGAAAGTATTAAATAATTGAATTCAGTAACTGAATTTAACCATGCTTAGGATAAACACCATAATCCCGCATCATCCAACAAAAAAATAAAAAAATAAATGAAACATAAGCATAATGATTAAAAATACATACAAACATGAAAAAGTAAATAAACTCAAAGGGTAAACTTTGTGGATCACTAGGTCTTTTTCTGTCATCAATTTTCTATGTTTCTATGGTTAGTGTGAACGGCTGAATTTTTGAAAGAAAACCCTCAAAAAATATCTTGTTCAATAAATTTTGTAAATATCAGAGAACAATTACATAATCCAAATGGCACCACTCTGTTTTCAAATTTCCCATAATGTACTGTATGTCAAAGGCAGTTAATACTTGTGGCCTTTCTTCACTCACATCAAATTATAAGCTCCTCTCAAGCCCAATTTGCTAAAGAATACTTGACTTTTGAAGATGATCCAGAAGACCAGAGCTAAACAGCAGTGGAGTATAATATCTAATGGTTACACTGTTTACAAAAATTTGAATCACAAATTATTCTCAGACAGCTGTGTTTCATTTGACAAATAGAGTAGGGGGACTTTTGGGAAAGGAATCATGGTCTAAGGCAGGGGTGATATTGAAACACCTGGCACCACCTTGGGAGAGGTGGTAGGGACGATTTGAATTGGTTGGCCTTGCCCATGCCCACCCGCCTTCTTTCTTTTAGAGACTGAGTCTCACTAAGCTATGCCCACCAAATGTCCACAGAGCCAGTAGGGAAAATTTTTGAATTTCACCCCTGGTAAGGTGGCTTTGCTTTTAACAGATCTGCTGATTGTGGTGGAAAGAAGGGATTAGCTCTTCAAATTCCTCTCTGGATGAAGGAGAGGGAATTGATGCTCCCCTAATGGGACAGTACAACAACAGTCTCCAGTAGACAGAAGCTTTGGGAGAGACAGCTTTACCCAATAATATTGACAAAGATGCTTCACAGGATGTACAAATGAATCCAGCTAAGGTTTTAATAGTTAAGAGGGATCCACAAATAATAAATCAGGGTAACTTGTATACATGGATTTTAACTCAAAAAGATGACATGGACAATTTTCTTATTTTGGATTTACAAAAGCGATATACTGTACTTATAGAGGAATTCCTAAGAAAAAGGGGGGAAAGGAAAGAAATGAGCTTTAAAATTAAAACAAAGGTTTATAAAACTGGTTTATTCTATCAATATTACCCTGTATATGATTTCTTTTTTCTTGACTAGAACTGAATGATGAGGCTTTAAAGTTTTGTTTATAGATAAGATATATGAAGAAGAGAGTTTTGTTGTAATTTTAGAGAAAGGGATATGTTATTAAAATCGAGAGAGGAAGAAAAGAAGAGAAGAAATTTGTGAAATGTTGTGAAATGTTATTTAAAGGGATTAAAGATTAATATTTTAAAATTTCTACTAGCTCTGAATTGATTTTTTTCAATAAATATGAATGATAAGGTTTTAAAGATTTGTTTATGGGTATGAGATAAGACATAAGAGGATATCCTGGATCTTATGCTGTAATCTCTTGTGTTGTAATGACCTGGTCATGGGCTTGCAACACAGGAGATTACAGCATAAGATCCAGGATGTCACAACAATAGAACTCAGAAGGTCATCAGACAGCCCATTACCCAGGTCATTACAACACAGGAGGCTGATAGATACACAGCCAGCACCTCAGCCACACAGGCTCTTAGGAAAAAGCCAACCAATCTGCAAACATCAACTCCATCAACCAATCAAGAAATAAAAACACAGCCAACCAACCCACTTACAACAGAGCCAGCACACCACACCTCCCCACCAGTATTTATAGAGAGATGGCAGCTTCAATCTCACTTTGCTTGCACAAGCACGAAGCCGAAAGCACCAGCCTGAAGATGGCGAGTGGGACCTCATCAAAACGTCGCCAAGATACTCTCAATCTTACACGGGAAAAGACCCGAACATGCCAAGACCTGCATACTTGTACCCATGAAAATCTATGAAAACACACACACACATATATACACACATACACACATACATACATACATACATACATACATACATACATATGTAAAAGAATGTAAAAGAAGAAACAGATATCTTGCGATCTCCAGAACATAAAATTACATTTAATGTACTTACTAAGCTTTCATCAGCCTCTGCTGAGATCATCAGAGTATTAAGTTACCATTACAGAGAACTTTGCCTGTAATGGTACCTTAATACTCTGACAATGTCTTCAGAGGCTGATGAAAGCTTAGTAAGTACATTAAATGTAATTTTACATATACTGTGTTTCTCCAACAATACGGCCTCTCCCAATAGGAAGACCCAGCATGTTTCTAGGCATAGGGTTAAATTAAGCCCCTCCCCCCAAATTTAGGCCTAGCTTAAAACATGCAAAATGGGGGGGAGGCTTGGACCGTAAACTTGGCATTAGGAGTACCCCGCAGGCAGCCATGCCTTGCCACCAGCCATGCCTAATGGCCGATCATGGTGGAGCTCAGAGAGCTCCCTACTCCCACCAAGTACCTTTGCTGCTGGGGGCTCTTGTGCAGGAAGGACGGGGCCGCACCAAGAGGTGGATGCTTCTGCTTTCCAATCGGCACAAAGGGCACCAGCTCCCCCTCCCCTGCCACAGCCCCGGCACGGGCGCGGGAGCTGACTTTAAAATGGACTCCATCCACATTCCCTCAGGCAGCCAGAGCAGAGCTCGGCAGAGATGCCTCTGGCAGGACGGCAGAAGAGTGAGCCATCCAGCTTGCTGCTGGTGCGCCAACCTTTGACCAACACTTCGCTCTGGGCATAAGTGGGCGCAGTGGCAACCCAGCCCAGCCCACATGTCCTGCTCCTCTCAGCGACCACAAGCTCACTTGCCCTGCCTCAGCCTGCCGTCCTGTGCTACCGCCAGCCACTCTTACCTTACACAGCAGCAGCGCCTCCTCCTGCTGGCCATGCCTTGTAGGCTGAAAGCGCAGCCCAGTGGCACCCAAGCCAGGGCTGCATGCTTTTGCCCCTGCACCCTGCAGAGCCGGAATCCGCCGCCCACCACGCAAACCCCAATGAACAGACTCGCCTGCGCTCAGGGGAAGAGAAGCTGTGCTCTGCCAGCTCCTTTTCCCCACAAGCAGGGGTGAGGCTGCTCATTGGGTTCACATGGTAGCCAGCAGATTCCAGCTTTGCTGGGCCCTGGGGCGACAGTGAGCAACCCCCACTTGGGCTGCGCTTTTGGCCTTCCGAGCGCCTGCAGGCACCATTGTGTATACTTCGGTGGTGGCTCTGTAAGCAGAGGGTCTGTATCCTGTGCATCTCTGGGAGCGCCTGAAGCTTGACGGGGCTGCCTGGGCCCTTGGTTGTCCCATGCCCAGTTGCAAGCTTGGAGTCCATGGGTTGGAAAAGAACCCCTGGACTTCTGAAGAGAACTTGTTGAGGGAAGAGGTCGGGGCAGGTTGATCATGGCCACCGCACCCAAATGGTGCAACTACATTCTTTTGGAAAGGTTTGGCTGAGAGACTTGAGAAAATCCCAGGAGGTTAGGAAGGTTAGAACAAAACTGGTGGCTGGTGTTTGCACTGGGGGAAGAGGAGCTGGCGGAGCGCCAGCTGCAGTGGGAGTGAGTGCCAGAAAGGCAGCCCACTTGCCTTTGTCTCTCATGCAGTGGCAGGAAGCCGGGCATTGCCAAGGCTGGGGGCTCTAAGCGACCCAGAAGTCAGCAGGGCACATTAAGAAAGCAGCCTCTTGAGTAATGGTTCCGAGTGCTGCTGCTTGATCCAAGCTCGAGCATGTCCACATGGCATGCTGAATATGGTGCTTAATGGAGCTCTGCAGGTTTGCCAATGCACTGGACCAAGAACTACCCATACAGGCTGAGCTGGCAAGTGGTTGGCTGCGTGGGTGTTGTGGGAACACGGCCATTCACTGATAAGGGTGTAAATATACACGCACACACACTACCACCAGGCTGTGTGTGGGAGGAAAATTAAGACCTCCTTGAAAAGACGGCCTAGCCGTTTTTGGGGAGCTCCAAAAAAAAAAAAAGAAGACCCGGCCTTATTTTATGAGAAACATGGTATATATATACCAGAAGAACATCATCAGGCTTCTGTATTGTGTTCGTCTGTGAGTCAGACTTTCACAGCCATTTCAGTTTTAAATTTGGGGCTAGCCTACTGCTGTGCCAGAATGGGTTTTTTTTTTCATCCTGATTGGTTGGGAGTCTTGGTCTGTGTTTATTGGGTCTTAGAGTTTGCTGTGTTCTACTTGATTGGTGTTTCTAATAACTTCTGTCTGTTTTGTGGCTTTTTTTGTCTTGATTGGCTGGCAACATTGTGTTCCTGTATTGGAGGCTTTTAGTGCAGCTTAGCTCTGAGTAAATGGACGGCTATCATTTATTAGGAAGCTAGGTTTCATCTGGGTGCCTGGTTGGGGTGTGTTTGAGCTGGAGGTATCAGGGGGGATCTGTTTGTGCCCAGGTGTTTGCCTGGCTTGTGGTGTGGAGATTTTTTTGTTTGTGAGTGCAGGCTTCCAAATAATTGATAGTCTGGTGGAATCATTTCTTCTATTCATTCTTTCAGGTCTTTTTTCAATCTCTATGGCTTCTCTGATAATTCTGTGGCTAGGATTTTCTATAGTGGCTAAGGTTTTGGTGCCATTGAAGTCAATGCTATGACCTGTTGCTTTCATGTGTTGGACTAGTGAGGAAGTGTGTTCCAGCTTTTTTACTGTATTTTTGTGTTCATCCAGGTGGGTACTTATTCTTCTATTGGTCTGTCCAATGTATGTGGCAGGGTATGATGTGCAGGGGACTTCATATATGCCTTGGTTTATCCAGGTCAGGGTTTCTTAGGATGGCTGCTATTTTTCTGTCTGTTTTGAAGGCAGTCTTGATGTGATGCATGTGTAGTAGTATCTTACTGATTTTGTCTGTAGTTCCTCTTATGTAGGGCAGGACAGCTGTTCCATAGGTCTGTTCATCTTCTAGGTCTCCATTATGTCTCAGTGTGTTTTTGTGGATCAAGCCGGTGATTTTGCTTTTGTGGAAGCCGTTGGCTGTCAGTACTTTAGTCAGGGTTCAGTCTTTATGTGTGTCTTGTCTGCCAGGCGTTTGATTCTGGCAATTAGTGTTTTGGCCACGGAGTTTATCTGTGCTGGGTGGTGGTGGGATTGGGCGTTGAGGTAGCAGGTGGTGTGTGTTTTCTTCTGGTATATGGTGTGTCCTAGTGTGCCATCTGTTTTTTTTTTTTTTGTAGATTAGTACATCTAGGAATAGTAGTTGTTTGTTTGTTTCTGTTTCCATGGTGAACTTGATTTTGGGGTGTGTGCTGTTTAGGTGTGTTAGGAAAATGTTTAGGTTTTTTTTTCCATGGGGCCAAATCACAAATGTGTCATCAATGTATCTTAACCATAGTTTGGATTTGTGGGTGGCATTAGCCAGGGCTCTGGATTTGAATTCTTCCATGAACAGGTTTGCAATGATGGGTGACAGTGGTGTCCATAGGGGCTCCTTCGATTTGCTTGTATCTTTGTCCTTTGTATATGAAATATGTGTTGGTTAAGCAGTGTTCTGCTGGTTCCATGAGGTGTTTAGTATTGGTTGGTATTTATTTTTGATGATTTCAAGAGTTTCTTCTATCGGGACTTGAGTGAATAGTGAAACCACATCAAAACTTACAAGCAGATCTTCTTGTTCCATGTGTAGATCTTTGATCATTTCCTAGAAGTGGTATGAGTTTTGTACATGTGAAGCTGCTGCTTCAGCATGGGGCTGTAGCTGCTTTGCTAAGTGTTTAGCTAGGTTTTGTAGTGGTGCTCCTCTCAAGCTGACAATGGGTCTGAGAGGTATGCCTTTTTTGTGTATTTTTGGGAGGCCGTATAGTTAGGGGCATCTGGAAGATTTTTCTCTTGGGATGATCGTCTGTTGGATCTCTTTGCTCATGTGGCTGGTTATAATTTTCTTCTTGGTTATTTTTTCCAGATATGTGGTTGGGTCCGTGTTTATGGGTTTGTATGTGGAGTCTTGGAGTAAGTCTGTCAATTTTGTTTCGTAGTCTTTTCTATCCATTACTACTGTGGCATTACCTTTATCTTCTGGAAGTATGATTATGCTGCTGTCGTTTTTTAGGGCTTGCAGGGCTTTTAGTTCTTCTTTGTGCAAGTTGCTTTTGGGTGGTTTGCTTGTGCATAGGATGTTAGTAACTTGGTGTCTTATTCTATCATTTTCATCTGTATTTAATTTATTTAGGCTGGATTCTACTGCACATATGATGGATTCTGTGGGGATTTTTTGGGGTGCTATAGCATAATTGAATCCTTTGATTAGGACATCTGTTTCTGTTTTGGTGAGTTCTCTGTTGGAAACATTATATACTAATTGTTTCAGATGTTGTTGTGAGTTCTTGTTATATATCTCTATCTATATATCTATATATCTCTATCTATCTATTTCTATCTATCTATCTATCTATCTATCTATCTATCTATCTATCTATCTATCTATCTATCTATCTATCTATCTATCATCTGGTATTGTGTGAAGGTAAAGAAAGAAATATTTGTTTGTTTGTTCAGTTTCTATGGCTGCCCATCTCAGTCAATGCCTCCGGGCAGCTTACAATTCATAAAATATATTCTAATAAAAATTTTAAAAATTAAAACATTTTTTTTTATTTATTTTTTTACTCTTTGATCTGGATGAGGCTGGAGTTGGGGCAACTTAGTGCAGCTGAGCATTTACTGGATGAATGCCCTTCCTGACACCTACAAGGAGTTTGTAGCAAATATTTTCTCTTTTTACCCTGATACAGAAACATCTGCTGCTGCCTCTGCTTGAACTATGAACCTTCCAAGTGGGAGGTGAGCATCTTCACCTCTAAGCCATGGCACCACTCAAACTAAACTAAACTAAATAAAACAATAAAAGCAGTTAAAAAAACCCATTACAAAATCCAACTCAAGATACACAAGAGCAAGATATTTGACACATCAAGCAATACAGTAGAAAACAGGGCCTTTGGCACATTCGGTTTTTCATCTTCAGGAAAATAGCTAAGTTTTTAAGGTCGCACAAAAGGCTGACAGATTTGGGAAAATTCTGATCTCTGAAGGAGAAAATGTTCCATAGAGCAGGACCACTGCAGAAAAAGTATGAACTTGATTTACTTGTGTATATTGTTATGTATGGCAGCTCTTAATGGACTTTTACAGGTTAAGATTGAAAGATGAGGCTTTATTATTTGCCAATAGATGAAAGTAATGCTGAAGAGAATTTGCGTTGAAATATTAGAGAAGGAATTGAGTTACTGAAAATGTTTGTATTTATCTTGATGAAAAGAGAAATAATTTCTTTCTATATTTCTTTGTTCTTGTTTTGCATTTTTTAAAATAATTTTTCCTTTACCCCCTTTTTTCCTTTTGCACTTTCTATTTCTTTTCTCTCTTTAATATTTTCTTTAGTTTATATTTTTTTTCTTTGCATTTTTAAACTTTAATGACAAACATCATTACCACAAAAAGAGTAGGATCAGAGACAGGTCTGTCTTTCTTCTGGTTGTCCTCTCTCTCTCTCCCTCTCCCTCTCCCTCTCTGCATGTGTGTGTGTGTGTGTGTGTGTGTGTGTGTAGTATATATGTATAGGTATATATGTATGTATATAGTATACAGTGTATATGTATATGCGCGTGCCTACGTGCGTGTGTGTGTTTCAAACAAACCAATTCCTGTGTGATGCAGGATATTGATGTTTAGCAGAGATCTAAGCTCCAGAAACTGTGATGTAGCTACAGTGGAGCGGGGCAGCGTGCTAGCTAGCCATTTCCTTTTCAAATGCATCACAAAATCAGAATTTTTTTTCTGGATAAAACAAGAGAACAGAGCATCAGTGGGATTTTAATGCTTGTAATCATTGGCATTTGCAGAATGAGTCAAAGAAGCAAGTTGTTGATTGTATCAGCATAGTCCTGACTTTTTGCGTATGAGTTAATGCCACCTTTATGGCCAAAGGAGTGTGGCTATTATTGTGATTCAATGAGCACACAATTGCTATTTCAATCACCACCTCCTCTACCATCGACACTGCTGTCTGTAACAGTGATATTGTCGCATTTGTGATATAAAGAACGTAGTCCCTTGAGATTCCAGTGAATGTCAGGATTGTGCCTGTCTAGCAAATCCATCCCTAAGACAATTGAAACATGTAGTGAAGAAGTTAAACAGAACTGCAAAGTTTTCTGATGGTGGATAATGAAGACAGAAAGGAGAGAAGTATCTTTAATGATACTGGGAATGGTTCATTAATTAAGAGCTAATCCCAGCTCCCCCCCCCCTCACACACACATCCAGTTTCCCCCTTTGCCATCTTGTGACCATGATTTTACTTTGATTATATTGTCGTTTTATTGGATTAGGAATATTTATTTCTGATTATTTTAATATTTTTTATGCTGCAAGCCACCCAGAGCTTTGAAAGAGAACTGAGCTGCAAATAAATTTAATAGATAAATCATCAGTGGTGGGACTTCCTCATAAAAGTATTATGGTTTCAACAAGGGTTAGATTTTCTACTGTCTGAGCAGATAAAGCAAACTGCCAGAACCAGTTAGAAAATCACTAGCAAAATAAAGTATTTTTTTCTTGGTGTATGATGTTATGATGTCTTTATTTGACAATTTGGTTTCCCTCCTATGCTCCTGAAAGGAAATTGTGGTTCATTTCCCAAACTGTCAAGTTTGGAATAATTAAAACACCTATCAGCAATATGTCCCTTAATTTCACAAGTGTGGCATTTCGTAGCTAAGCAAGGATAAGAAAGTTTAGCTTGAAATGTCCTAAATGCTACAATAAAGACATAAACTGAGAGCACACCTGTTTTATTTCTGTATAACTGACAAGGCATTTATGTGTATGTATGTGGGAGAGAGGGAGGGAAACTACTCCCTGTTGTATAGGATCAATGCCAAAAGCATCCAAAGAGTTAGTTAGAAAAGATAGACAAACAGAAAGGATGTAAAATTCCCTAGTCTCCATACCTGTGTGTCTAGCTTTTGTCTATAATCACATAGCATTGAAATAGTCTCCTAAATTGTCATGCCTTGGTTAACCAACTTATCTCACAGTTCATTAGCTAGACCTTTCTGAAATTGATCTACTAAAAATGATTCATCCAAGCTAATGTACCTAGCGTGCACTTGAAGTTCTGCTATATAGTCATACTTTTTACTTATCTTAGCACAATCTGTGAATTCCCCAGTTAGGAATAGGGTCATCAGAAGCAATTCTAAATGTCTAAAATGAACATAGTTATCCATGATAGGATCATTGTGGTAGAAACTTTTCACTTGGCAGCTCCATTTGTTAAGAGTCCAAGAATCAAAGCCATTTGATTTGTGATCCTTGGATAACTCAATAGTCAGCTTAGTTTGGGCGATGAAAAGTTTGGGCTTGTCTTGAATGGCATTTGTTTGTGCTGTAAAGATCAGGAAAACAAAATAATATGGGCAAAGGATCAGAATTAGCCAGAAGAGCGGCACAATGATAACTGTTAATTACAACACTTGACCTACCTGCTGTATCATTTGAATAAGAGCATTGTTCAAGCTATTGATCTGTGCATCTCTCTGTTTTGAAATAAGGCATTGGTGATCTATTTAGCTGTTCACGATGCTCCCAGTAGGTTAGTGAGATGGACTAAGTTAAGCAGCTCACAATCTAAAAATTAAGGTTTTCTGGGTTTCATAGGCAGGTATATTGCAAGGAATATAAAGGGGTCAGATTTCGGAATCTTGGAAACTGAATATGTACACCTTGGCCCAGGATGTGGAGGCAAGGCCTTTCTAATACCATTAATCCCCTTAATGGCTTAACAGTAGAGATATTAATTACATATTTCATACTATAGTCAGCTCTTCTACAAAATTTTGTATCTATTTTCTTTACTAAGTTCAGAAAATTCCATTAGACAAAGGTTCTGCTGGTCCATGTCTGTCTTCTCCTTTACTCAGTGGTGGGATTCTGCCAGTTTGTCCTGGTTCGGGAGTACTGGTAGTAAAAAATGCTACCGTTCAGCCAAACCGGTAGTAAAAAAACAGCTACCGGTTCAGCTGAACTGGTATTTCTTTTTTTCCTCCCAATAATCAGCTGTTCCAATGATCAGCTGTGCCGGATTCCCCCTCGTTGTCTTACTGCTTCACCCAGGAGGCTTCCTTGAGGCTTAGGAGGCAAAAAGGGGCACATGGGGGGGTGCTGCATGGCCCCTGTTCTCTGTTTTTTGCCTTCCTGGGCTCAGGGAAGCCTCCTGGGAGCAAAAATGTCCCCCCGAGGCTTCCCTGAGGCCCAGGAAGTAAAATAAGAAAATGGAGCACTGGGGGGTACTGCAGAAAAAAAGAAGCCACGCCCACACAGTCATCTAGCCATGCCCATCTAGCCACACCCACAGAACCGGTGGTAAAAGTATTTGCATCCCACCCCTGCCTTTACTGCCTGTTAAATCAAATTAATGGTAGGAGTACATTTGAAAATTACCTCCTAGATTTGTTGCTAATGTTGACTTTGACATTACTGTACATTAGAAGCACTATATACTGCTTTAGTAAGACCACACTTGGAATACTGCATCCAATTTTGGTCATTGTGTTACAAAAACATATTGAGACTCTAAAAGAGCAATGAAGATAATTAGGGGAATTGGGTACTAAAACATATGCACAACTGTTGAAGGAACTGCAGGGAAGGGCTGCTGGGGGTCTTCAGGGGTGCAGGAGAGCCCCGGGCAAAGATTCTGTGCAGTTTGGAGAGCCCCCAAATCCCAATCCTGGCTGGCCCTGCCCAACCTGCTCCGCCCCTCCCAAGAGTCCCCACATGGCCCATTTTGGATGCAGGTAAGTGAAGGCACACATGGAGGCTCAGGGAGGGTGAAAAAATGGTCTCCCAGAAGTTCAGGAAAGGCTGGAAATGGGCCTGTTTCTGGCTTCCAGAGAGCCTCTGGAGCCTGGGGAAGCTGTTTTCACCCTTCCACAGGCTCGAAGAAAGCCTCTGGAGCCCAGAGAGGGCAAAACACCTCCCCCCACATGCACTATGGTGCCATACCCACCCAGCAACCAGGCAGAGAACCTGTTGCTAAAATTTTTGAAGCCCACCCATGGGGAACAGTGTACTGTATGTCTATTTTTACAAAGAGAAGGTTCAGGTTTGACATAATAGCAGTCTTCCAAAGCTGTCACAAAGAAAAGGTGAGGCAACCTCTTCTCTAAAGCCCTTGAGGGCAAGGTAAGAAGTAAAGGTTGGAAACTTATCAAAGACAGATCCAACCCGGAAGAAATTTCCTAACACTGAGAACAATTAATCAGTTGCCTTCAGAGGTTGTGAGTGCACCATCACTAGAGGTTATTAAGAAGAGTTTGGACAGTTATGTGTCTGGAATGGCAGTGGTGGCTAACCTTTTTGGGCTCCTGTGCCAAAAATTGTGCATGCACTTGTGCATGAGTGCTCACATGCCAGCACCTGGAAGGCAATGTGCATGGCCCCCCATCCCTACACATGCGTGTGCAAACTTCCCCATCCCTGCCACCCCCTTAACTGCACTGCACCTCCCAGCTGATTTTCGGCTCTTTTTCAGCCTCCCAGAGTCTTGAGGAAAGCTTCTGCAGCTTTTGCAGGCCGAAAAATGGGCCTGTTTTATCACTTCTGGAATTTCCGGAAATACAGGAAGTGATGATACGGGCCTATTTTTTGGCCTGCAAAGACCTTCCTCAAGCCACTGGGAGGCCGAAAATCAGCTGGGAGGTGCATGCATGTGTAGTGAGGTAAATTTGCCTGCAGCTCACGTGTTGGCACAAAAGGCTCTGTGTGCCACCTGTGGCGCGTGTGCCATAGGTTCTCCATCATGGGTATAGGGTCTCTTGCATGAGCAGGAGGAGGGACTAGAAGACCCTCAAGGTCCCTTCCAACTCTGTTATTCTGTTATTGGGCCTCAGTGATGAAATCATCTACTATTATTGCCTATATCCATGCATATATTACACTAATAAATTGTAGGTTTCTGGGAAGGTCTTTGTCTCTATGAAAATCAAATACCAGCTGAAAAAAAATGACAGCTGTGATTTCACACTGTTGTGTATATAATAATAATACGCCATCCAAAATCTGGTGAAATTATCTCATATTTCAAAATCATGGAAACTGGATATGCGCCTTTTGGCCCTTTTACGAAGATCATGAAAGATTGAAGAAGGATATATCAAAGTAAAGCTACATTTGGTGGAATAACTTTGGCAAAAATGTAATATTATATAAATATAATAAAATTGGCAAAAGTTATTCCCTTCCTTCCCCTCCCTCCCTCCCTCCCTTCCTTCCTTCCTTCCTTCCTTTCTTCCTTCCACCATAAAATGTCAACATTTTATCAAACAGAGCCACGTTTTGATGTTTTGCCTATAAATTGCATGTTTTTGTGTGAGGGTATGTAAATATAAGTGTTTGTATACATACTCAAAGGGAAAGACCACATTATTCATTCATAAACATTCTGGTTAATTATTTGATTGCTTATTAGATTTTCCTCCTGCCTTACGTTCAGGAATTAAAGTTGACATATGTTATACATCTTTTTTCTTTCTTTTTTCTTACAATAATCCTGTGAGCAGAGAATGACTGTCCTGAAATCTCCCAGGAAGTTTCTTGACTGAGGATCTACAGGTAGACCATTGACTTACAATAGTTCATTTAGTGACTGTTCAAAGTTACAACAGCACTGAAAAAGTGACATGACCATTTTTCACACTTATGACCATCTGCTTGGATACCTGATCAAAATTCAGATGTTTGGTAACTGACTCATATTTATGATGATTGCAGTGTCCAGGGATCACCTTTTGTGATCTTCTGACCAGCAAAATCAATGGGGAAGCCAGATTCATTTAACAACAAAGTTACAAAACTAAACAATTGCAATGATTAATTTAACAACTGTGGCAAGAATGGGGCAAAACTCACTTAACAAATGTTTAACTTAGCAACCTAAATTTTGGGCTCACTTGTAGTTCGACAATTACCTGTATTTGAACAATCCTAGTCCAACACTCTAATCACTAGCTGCTAGATGTTTTGAAAAATGGAAACCTATGACATGTTGCAGTCTGAATAGAATAGAATAGAATAGAATAGAATAGAATAGAATAGAATAGAATAGAATAGAATAGAATAATAGAGTTGGAAGGGACCTTGGAGGTCTTCTAGTCCAACCCCCGCCTAGGCAGGGAACCCTACACCACTTCAGGAAATGGTTATCCAGTATCTTTTTTAAAACTTTCAGTGTTGGAGCATTCACAACTTATGGAGGCAAGTTGTTCCATTGATTAATTGTTCTAACTGTCAGGAAATTTCTCCTTAGTTCTAAGTTGCTTCTCTCCTTGATTAGTTTCCACCCATGGCTTCTTGTCCTACCCTCAGGTGCTTTGGAGAATAACTTGTCTCCCTCTTCTCTGTGGCAGCCCCTGGAACATTGCTAACAAAGAGACAAATTTATAAATATATAATATAGCTAGTACCCCTGTCAAAACCATTTTAATCATACCTATTAATACTTATTTATATCTTAAACATTTTATTCTATAAATGCCTATAATAACACAATCTTACGTACCTTACAGAATCCCTTTTTCAATTAAATTTACCCATTGTCTCTAAATAAATTTTGTTTCTTTAAATCTTGCTTCCCATCGTTGAGACTTCTCACCCCTTCCTTTCTCCCTTGCTTATTCTTTTCCTTACCCTTTTACCCCTTTGTCTCTCCACCTCCCTTTTCTTCTTCTGCTTTCCCCCTTCCTGTTGTTTTCTAACCTTATATCCACCCTTCAACTCATTTTTATCTTTTTTGGTTGTTTTTTTAGGTTTTAAAATCCCTTTTTCTTTTCCCTCTTCCATCTTCTCCCCCAATAGAATCACATGTTCATCAAAGATGGTTTCTTCTTTGTCCCAATTATCCTGCTGCGCAATCAATTCTCCATAGGAATGCACCGCCATTTCTAGAGATTGAAAAAGAATATCCAAAGTATCTTTCCAGTCTTGTTCTTCCTTTTTATATTTTAGGTATTCAGTTTTAGATTCATCCAAGGGTGATGCCATTATAAAGAGGAAAAAATTTTCCCAAAACAACCACCCGAGTGTTTTTAAACAAAGAAAAAAGTTTCCCAAAACATTGTTCCCCTGGAACATTGCTATCATGTCTCCCCTAGTCCTTCTTTTCATTAAACTAGACATACCCAGTTCCTGCAACTGTTCTTCATATGTTTTAGCCTCCAGCCCCCTAATCATCTTTGTTGCTCTTCTCTGCACTCTTTCTAGAGTCTCAACATCTTTTTTACATCGTGGCAAACGTTTGCTTTTGCACCTTGCTATAATATTTGGTATACTCTAAGCCCTGAAGGCTGGTTTCAAAATAAGAATGAGGCATTTGATAGTGGTTACCTTTGTCAAGGTACTTTTACTCAAGTTCTTTGTCAAATGCTTGCAGGAAGCAAACAATTTCATGATCTGTATTGTGGTACTTCTGCCAAACAGCAGATCTCCAAACTAAAATCTAGGACAGTGATAAAGAATGCATACAAACATATGCAAGACAAAAGGAACGCAGCAGTGTTATTCTTCCAAATGTGCAATGCTAAACTTCATTGCTCACAGACAACATGGGCATTGTTTGTATGCACAATGGTGCATATTGTTCCAAAGCACCAGAGCGGAAAGAAAGATTTTTCTCAACCCCAGAGCAAGTTTTGCAATATAAATGGACCACAATTCTGATAAAATTATAGTATACATCGAAAATGGAAGCTAGAGTGGGGAGAAAAAATGAAACCAGCCTATAACACAACTCAGGATGTGGCAGGGAATATGGTATTTTGCTACCAAGTGCAATGTAAACATCTGAGTCTTCTGAAATTTAGTTGGAGGTCTATTTGATTTCACAGGAATGGCATTCCACTTTGCTTTTGTATATGACATTCTTCACAAAAGTTTATGACAGATTAATCCAGATACATTTTATAACTATAGATATACAGCTCAATATCATTCTTCTATAAGAATACTATCTTTAGATGATATAAACATTCATTGTTTAGGAGAACATAGCCTATAAATATATCAATAACTATTTGAACACTGGGCTATTTGATGCAGAATAATAGGGATACAGGCATACAGAGAGTAAGTATTTGTAAAATGGGTAAATAGAGGTGCATGCTTTGTTTTGAAGCTAGGAGTTCCCCTTTGTAATAGTTACCAATATGGATAATTCTCGACTTGCAACCTGTCACTTAATGATTATTCTAAGTTATGACAGACCCTCCCAAAGGTACTTACAACCCAGTTCTGAAGTTCCAGTGAATGTCCACCCCCATGATCAAGTGACCACATTGCTCAGCAACTAGCCTGCATTTATGGCAGTTTGTGGCTCAGTGGCTAACACACTGAGCTTGTCGATCAGAAAAGTCAGCAGTTCAGCAGTTTGAACCACTAGCATCGCGTAATGGAGTAAGCTCCCATTACTTGTCCCAGCTGCCAACCTAGCAGTTTGAAAGCATGTAAAAATGCAAGTAGAAAAATAGGGACAACTTTGGTGGGAAGGTAATAGCGTTCCGTGCGCCTTTGGCATTTAGTCATGCCAGCCACATGACCATGGAGATGTCTTCGGACAGCGGTTGCTCTTTAGCTTTGGAACAGAGATGAGCACTGCCCCCTAGAGCCAGAAACGACTAGCACATATGTGTGAGGGGAACCTTTACCTTTACCTATGGCCATGTGATTTAGGACATTTTTGCCAAAAAACAGTGTTTATTTCTGAGTTTCAGCAAGAATGCCTCCCAGTAAACAATGAGTTTGCTTAACAACTGTCAAAAATAATGTGATCAAATTGGGACAGTCACATGATAGCCCACTTTATAAACACATAGCTTATAACTGTAATGGGGAGGCTCCATTACGGTCATATATTGGGGATGTACTGTATTTTCTTTGTGGGATTAGAAGTTTTAACAATAGCTTTCAAAAAGGGGGTTATGCGTATACTCTATAAAATGGAATCTTGCTTTATTTTCAGGTCCATTCCAATCAAGGACGGACATTCATGCATTGTGAGAAAAACCTCCAAAACATGTATGTGCTGATGGATGCCCCAGATTCAAATTTAGAAATAGTTGCAGCAATTTAAATAGAAATTGGATACATCTCATCATAGCTGACCATAGGAAACCCAAAAGAGAATATAAGATCTCCTGTTGTTATCTGGTAGTAGAGAGATCCTTGGTGCTCTCTGAGCTTGGCTGTTTTCTTGCAGAGATCTTATTGCTCAAATTAGGTAACGACATCAGTCTAGTAAGGAAGATAGATATAGATATAGAATTCTTTATTGGCCAAGTGTGATTGGACACACAAGGGATTTGTCTTTGGTGCATATGCTCTCAGTGTACATAAAGGAAAAAAATACATTCATCAAGAATCCATAAGATATAACACTTAGTGATAGTCATAGGTTACTAATAAGCAATCAAATCATACTAGGAAACAAATAAAACCATATAAATTGTAAAGATACAAGCAACACAGTTATAGTCATAAGTGGGAAAAGATAGGTACTAGGAATGTTATTACGATCTAGTAGCAGAGGAATAATAGCAATACAGTCTAAGTAAATAACAGTGTTGTGGGAATTAGTTGTTTAGCACAGTGATGGCATTTGGGGGAGGGGGAAACTATCCTTGTGTCTAGTTGTTCTAGTGTGCAGTGCTCTATAGCATCGTTTTGAGGGTAGGAGTTGAAACAATTTATGTCCAGGATGTGAGTGGGGTCTTAGATATTTTCACAGCCCTCTTTTTGATTTGTGTTTGTTGGGGTTTGTCCTCAATCTATGTTCTAGTCTAGTGGCTTGTCCTGTCAGTGTTGGTTGGAGTGATCTTGGTAGTTCTTTGATTGGGTTGTTTACTGTTAGCTTGTTTGCAATTTCCTTGATTGAGATATTGTTTACTTCTGGATTATAAACAACCAAGAAGTGCTTCTACTGGTAGTAGAATACTGTCTCATTAGTGGAGTTTATGCAGACTTACTGTATTAGGCTTACCAACTTTGTTCTTCGTAAATTTGTCTAATCCCCTTAAAAAGTCGTTTAACTAGATAGCTATCATATTTGGTGACAGTAAATGCCATAACTTGCAGGAAACCCTTATCTTTCCCCCAGTCCCAACCAGGGGTGGGATTCAAATTTTTAACAACCGGTGCTGTGGGCATAGCCTAATTTGTGAATGTGGCTTGGTGGTCATGTGACTGGCTGGGCATGGCTAGATGGTCATGTGACTTGGGTATGCATATCTAGGTGGCCATGTGACTAGCAAACCAAATATAAGTGGTCTTCGCTTACTGGCCAATTGCTTAGCAAGTGTTCTAATTTACGACTGACCTCCCCAGAGCTACTTGACCTGTTTTTGGAGTTTTCACAGCCATGCACTCACGCTGTCTCTCTCTCTCTCTCTCTCTCTCTCTCTCTTATGACCAGTTACAACATCCCACACAGTCATGTGACTGAGGTTTTCTATGTTTTTTGACAGTTTCCCACAATTCCTTCTGATTTCTAGTTAAAAATGCCCATTGGGGAAAAGGGACTTGTTTAACAACCAGTGTTCGCTTAATGACCACAATTTACAACTGAATGACCTTGATGTTTGCCTAACCTTAAACACTCAAAGAGCCATTTTTCTAATTTATTTTAAACAGATCTCTCTCTCTCTGTATGTGTCTCTTTCTTTCTCCCCCCCATCTCCCTCTCATCTCTTTTTCTTTCTCCCTCTCTTTCTCATCTCTCTCATTTTTCTCCCTCTCATCACTCTCTTTTTCTTTCTCTCTTTCTCATCTCTCTTTTTCTCATCTCTTTTTCTCATCTCTTTCTCTTTCTCTCTCTCATCTCTCCCTCTCTCTGTCCCTGGGGGGGGGAAGGAATATCTGAACTGGTGCTGGGTAGTGGGAATCTGACGAGCCAGTACTAGAGACCAGATGGCTGACAGGGAGGTGTCCCCCAAAATAACGCTTCTGATGAGAAGGAAGAAAAGCGCATTGGGAGGAGACTTGGTGGGTGACAAGGGGTGGCGAGTGCTTCATGGCTCCTGAGGGGGTCGAGGTTCCCTGCTCCCAATGTCTTCACATGAGGGCATCATTGGCAGCTGCTTCCTGCTTCTCTGCAGCCACGCTAGCCACGCTAAAGTATATTGAAATGCATTTAAGTGTTGTTTTAATTAATATTGGTGGCTCTATTCTTTTATATTGAAAGTAGTAATAATAGAAGGTTTCCATAGATCAATAAAATGGACATTAAAAGATTTCAACTCCCTCTTCCTTCTCAGCCCCATACATACAGAGCAAACACTCACACATCTCATGGTGCTGGAGGGATTTGCCCACTCACCATCTCCTTGCAGAAGATCCTCCCAGGGCCATGTGTGCATGCTCTACCAGAGAAGGAGGAGAAGAATTGCCAAATTTTTCTTCCTCCCTTCCCTTTGGAGAGGAGCTGCTCAGAAGGAAGCTGCTATCACCTGGCTGTCTGTTTATGGTTCCCCACTCACTACCACCCCTATGTCAAAGTACCTTAAAGGTACAGGTTGCGGCATCTGCCTTCACGCTGGGAGGGAGGAAGAAAAGTTCGGCAACTCTTCTCCTCGGGCATTACACACACACACACACACACACACACACACACAGAGCATGCACACATGGCGCTTGAGGGACTCACCCATGCACTGACTCCTTGCAGAAGATCCTTTGCATGTGCACGGTGCTGGAGGGACTCACCCATGCACAGAAGGTCCCAGCCTCACGTGTCCATACTCTGTGTAAATGCCCAAGAAGGAGGAAGACTTGCCAAGTTTCTCTTCTTCTCTTCTGACACACACTGGCCAGGCAGGTGAGCAGTGTTACATGGAGTAAGTGTCCTACCAGCCAGCGCAGCCATGGGCCTCCAACTTCATACAAATGCAAGTTTTCAGATACCCCAAGATTTGGCTGCAAGAACTGCAGACAGCTTCCCTTCCCCGCCACACACATCCTCCTCCCGCCGCCCCATACGAGGCAGGAGGCCTGACAGAAAGCACTTGACCCAATGACACAGGCCTCCATGATGGAGCCCTTCCTGGGGAACAAAACAAGAACTTACTGATCCATGCCAAAGGGGAGCTTTAGAGTGGTGGCAGAGGCATTCTGGGAGGACGGCCCTCGGGGCCCTGGGAAGTGGAAACTGTCTTGTGCAGCACAGCAAAATTTACTTTATCATCCGAGAGTTGCTGCTTTGGGTTCTGCAAGTCCTCCCCTCCCTTTGGGAACCATTTCCTGATGGGGATGTGCAGAACCCAATGCTAAAGACACTCTTGCTCTCTCAGCTAGACTAGCGAGAGAGAGAAGCAGCTGCTGACCCTGCCGAACCCAACATGAGCCTCTCCACACTTTCTCCTGCTTTTGCTGAGAGAGCGACAAAGTCTTTCTTGCACAGCGGTAAGCTAAATTTTGCTTTGACAAGAAAAACTCTCTCACTCTCCCAGCTAGACCAGCAGGGGAGAGAAGCAGCCACTGACCCCCACCGGAGCTGACACGGAGCTGCTCCATGTGTTCTCCTGCGAAGGCAAGTGGGGGTGGGGAAGGTGACTGGCAGCGGTGGCAAAAGGCAAGGTGGGGGAAAGGTGACTAGTGGTGACAGGTAGGCGACCGGGGCTTGCTTGCAGAGCCTCACTTACCTAGGGAGTTCATGGTAGAAGGCAGACAGCGATGGCTGGCGGGCGGGTGGGCGAAGGCAGACTGCAGGCAGTGATAGCACATGGCCATGATAAGGAGGGGCAGGGTTAGAATGCAGTCAGCTTGTTGCAGGTGCATGCAAGGTTGCGCATGCGTGATAAGGACTGATTGGGCAGTGAGCGGAGAAGCAGGTGGAGAGGGGCGGGGCCAGCCAGGGGCCCATTTTACTGGCTTCCGAACTACCAGGAACTGTAACAACGAGTTCTATAGAACCAGACAGAACCGGTAGAATCCCATCCCTGGTCCCAACCCTTCTGCACGTTACTTTTGAACTGAGGGGAGGTCTGCTGAAAAGGGGTGCAAATAAAGAAATTATTACAGACATTTCTGCTGAAAATCTTGGATGCCTCGAAGATGAGCCATCGCTTACTCTTCTGTTGAGTTACATCAGAGGTGGTATTCAGCAGGTTCTGACCGGTTCTGGAGAACTCGTAGCGGAAATTTTGAGTAGTTCGGAGAACCAGCAAATACCACCTCTGACTGGAGATTTTACAGTATCCTTCCCCTGCCACGCCCACCAAGCCACGCCCACAGAACCAGTAGTAAAAAAAAAATGTGAATCCCACCACTGAGTTACGTCAATATTTCATGAAAATGTCAAGTCTTCTTCCTAGACTGTATTCTTGACATGTTGTAAAAGTAAGAATGTTTGGTCATTTTGCACAATCATTGTTTCCGGGGCTCTATTTTACTGTTCATCTAGATATGATCACATTTTTTAAAAAAACTGGCTAGAAACTGCATTAATTTAAAAAATAATTACACATATGTCTCAATGCAACGCTATGGATACATTAATTTTTAATTTTTGAAGACAATTCTCAACTAATCATGGCAATACACCAAAAGGTAGTACAAGGTGATCTCTATTTATTTATCTATTTTTCCAAGAATTATCAAAAGATTTAACTTTCAAATATTGAAATGAAAGTTCAGTTTCCTCCAAAATGTTGTCCTAGTCTTACTGTTGCATAGAGGAACTATTTCTTTAAAAAGTCCAGAAAATAGCCTCATAAAATAATTTATATAAAACTTAATATGGATAATCTTCACAAGTTCGGCCTTCATTTTTTAATGGGGTTTCTGTTACAGATTCTAAGGAATTTATTAAAAACAAAAATTAAGAAAATTATTGGCCTCAAACATTTAATCAATAAATACAATTCATCTTAGTTGAGAACTGTTTCCACAATTCTCTGCCAAATCAAGGTTGTAGACAAAACTGTCAACCTTGAACAGTCCCCCTGTAAACACAATGGTTTCAAATTGTGATTAACATTGAGATGTGAATGTCACGTCACCAAGATAAAACACCTCTAAAGTCTGAACTTTTCCTTTGTTAGTGTTTTCAGTTAATGTATATGCCATAATTTGCACTCATAAATGAAAATCAATAATGAGTTAATGGAAAGAAAATGCTGTAGGGTTGTTCCCGTATCACATAGAGGTTCCTTACAGGGAAGGAAAACAAGCACTTTGAAGTTAATGAATAAAAAGAGTGGATTGTTTTGTAGAAGAAACAGATCATGAACTAGCCAGGTCTTTCATATGATGCTTATCTTGGACAGACTATCTTCCAGTAAGTGAAAAGAGTTTCTATTCTATAACAGCTATAAGAAAAGCTTCTCCTAAAGAAATTGTGGTGAGAAACATCCAGAATTACGTGGCCTGTGCTTGGCTTCTTGCAACGAAAGGCCAATAGATCTTACCCTTATCAGACATACAGAAAATAAATTTTCAAGGATCTGCGCCTCGCACATGATGGATGTAATAACTTTCATGCCACAGTTTCAGTTTTTGAGAAAAAAAGATATAGCAATTTCCTGCCTAAGCTTCTAATGCTCTTTATATTAATTTCCAGAAAGCAAAGGGAATATTTTTCTCAAATCATTTTATCTGCCATCTTTCACATCAGTTGGGTTTGTTTGTACCTTTAGCTTGTACAAAACTTACTTGTAAACTGCTCAGAGTCCCTTAGAAAGTGTGATGGGTGGTATAATGACCCAGGGTGGGATACAAAACAAACACAGTCACAGAAAACAGGTGAAGCCCCTTTTATTCCTTCAGTTTGCTTCCAAGCTATGAATATCTTTGACGGAGAACAAAAAAACCTCCCACACAGTTACATGAAGAAGGAAAAAAACAACACAAACTAGGCAAGATGAGGGCTGGAGGATGTCCACAGAAAAACACACACTGAGAAGGACGCCAAACTCAGAGAGGAACTATAAACTAGAGATATTTATGTTAGGAATAACATAGGTTACCTAACGTAGTTTGGGTAAAATAATATATATAAACTATGACAGTAAGTTTAAGTGTGTGTCACTTTAAACTGCAAAGCATGTATTTTTGGGTGCGGTGTGAAACCGCCATAAGAGGGAGCAAGAGAACCTGCTGAATTGCTGACGATTGCTGGATTGCTGAATTGATGGTTTGCTAACTGCGTGTTCCCTACTGCTGAGTTGCTGAATGTCAAAGGAAGAAAGGAGGTTTGACTTCTTCATATCTCTACTGCGAGGAGATATATTACTGGACTGATATTTGTAAGTTTACTGACCTCTTTTTCGACACTGGACTTTGCAACTGAATAATTCCCAGACGGACTGAATTAGTGAATGATATATGGACTGTTTGACTATGCTAAAACTCTTACTGGAATAAACTATTTAACTAGCACAGTGTATCTGTTTTACTGAGTGTAAGCTACAAAAACGTTTATCTCACATATTTTGCCTGCCTGCCTGACTGCCGTGCAGATTCTGCTAGGGTGTATCCCTAACAATTTACATGACTTGTTTCCAGCATTTGCCACTACGCAGGGCCAAACTCTTATTCAGTTGTCACACCTGCAGCCCATAAAGAAGATCAAGGCCCTCTCCTCCTGAGGAGACCATGTCTCTCCCTTATCCTGTCCTCCCTGCATGCCCTAGGATGGATAGGGGATGGGCCTGGGTCCTCCTCTGACTGCTCAGCCGGCCTCTACCCTTCCCCAGCCTCCTCCACAATCTCTGGAGCCACACTTCCACTCCCTGTTGGCTGCTCCTCCTCTCCCTCAGAGTCAGTCTCCACCAGGGGCATGACAAGTGGTGCATAAATGTGATTAATTTTTTTTTAAAAAAATGTGGTCATAGATTAATCTGACCAGCTTTCCCACAAAACATTGTTTGCCATCTGAAATTATAAGTAGGAGAGCAGTTGTTCTTTATGGGGATGATTCTGAATACAGGGTGTCCTTGACTTATGACCCCAATAGAGCCCAAAATTTCTGTTGTTAAGTGAGACATTGGTTAAGTGAGTTTCACCCCATTTTACAACCTTTCTTGCCTCAGTTGTTCAATGAATCACTGCCGTTGGTAAGTTAGTAACCTGGTTGTTAAGTGAATCTGGCTTCCCTGCTGACTTTGCTTATCGGAAGGTTGCAAAAGGGGATCCCATGACCTTGGGATGCAGCAACGATCATAAGTATGAACCAATGTCCAAGCATTTGAATTTTCATCACATGATCATGGCGATACTGCAAAGGTTGTAACTATGAAAAACAGTCATAAGTCACTTTATTTGGTACTATTGTAATTTCGAACGGTCACTAAATGAACTGTTGTGAATCGAGGACTATCTGTACAGAATAACAGAGGTGGAAGGGACCCCAGAGGGCTTCTGATCCAACTCCCTGCTCAGGCAGGAAACCCTATATCTAATTCCATCAAATCGGTCTTTTCTCTGATAAATTAAGCTATTTTCAGAATACATGTTTTCAGTCAGGGAGTGAGAGCACTTGAGGGCTCAGCTACTTGTATGTCTAACCATAAAAGGTCCTTGATTTTCAAAAGGAGCAGAAGCATTCAAGTGATAGTTAAAGAAGGAAACTATCAGGAGGGTAGGGGAATCTAATTTATATACCTGGGATTAAAAGTTTTGTAGACTATGTCAGGGGTGGAGTGCTACCACTTCTGCCTGGTTCTAAAGAACCGGTAGCTCTGAAGAGCAGCAGACACCCAACCAGTTCTGTGTTTGCTGCTGTTTGGCCCACCTGCCCGCCCGGGCTCTTACCTGTCCTTTATTTCCTGCTTTTTCAACCTCAGCTGCTTTGCATGGCACAGCTGAGGTTGAAAAAGCAGGAAAAAAAAGAGGGTTTTCAAACGCTGTGCACCTATGCGCAGTGCTTGTCAGCTGTCCGAGCGGCACAGCTTAAAGTTTTTCTACACACGCGTGCAAAACATAGTCACAGAACTGGTAGTAATACTGGTTGAATCCCACACCTGTACAATAAGCTCTTCTTTCATCTGCTAGCAATAAAGGTGGTCCACAAATCTGTTATAGTATATGATCCAAACCTGAATGTAATGCAAAGCTGATTAATATACAAGGAAGAAGAATACCGGGCATCGTGATCTAAGTTTGTGGAATTGTTCCAGCTATATTACCATCTTCCAGCCTCCCCTCTTTTATTTTCTGTTAAAATAATTATGATTATTAGATTTTAAGTGTACTGTGCTATTAGTACATATGTCTATTTTTCTTTGGTTAATTGGTTAAATAATGAACAAGCATTAAACTAATTTAGGTCATTTATACCCATTAAATATTAAATAATTAGATTAATTTCTCATCCTAAAGAACATCTATCCATTAGATCCTTAGAGTCGATACTGATAACATGTAATCAGTGAATTTGTACAATTAAGTGTGTATCTATGAAAAGAATTATTCTGCATAGGAACAGCAAAATGAATGAGTAAAAAAACATTCTTATTACTGCCAGGTTGAAATTGTCAGCAGACAGGTGGCATGGCATCTGTGTGTGCTTTGGAAGCAACAAGGATTGATAAGGATGAAGCCAGCCCAGGAATTCAGTCACAAAGTGGAAGGATTCAATATTATTTCAATCACACAGATATTCTTCCAACAAACCATGCCACAATGCAGGAATTTGGGACTTAGGCGTGGAAGCAAAACAGGCCAACCAGAAGTTGCATTTTTAAAAAAAACCTATGAACACTAGCCATTCACATAAAAATAGAAGTGGAAAACACCATTTAGGCTCTCAGGTTTAACCTGCTGCCCAGTGCTGGCTATAAGTGAAAGAATCCCCAATAGAGGGCAGTATAATCTCTCATTTAAACAAAACCAGTGAAGATGTCTTCACTCCCTGTATAATTGGTTCCCCTGTTAAATTGTTTAATGTTTCCAATGTAAACTGGAATCTTCCTTTTTGTAATTTCCCATAGCTTCAGTCCATTATTCGGTATCCTGCACACTGGAATGATAAGAGAAGAAGGCTTGGCTTTGAGCTATTTGACGAATGCTGTATTGTCCCCTCAAGTCTTCTCTTTTTCTTATATTGTTTATTAAGCACTTTTAAAAGGAAGACAAAAGTTAATGCAACTAATATTAAGTAAGACAAAGAAAAGAGAAAGAAAAAAATAAATAAAAGAGAAAACTAAAAATTCAAGAAAGGGGGAAAAGGCTAAGGAAAAATAGAAAAGAAAAAAATAATATCCAATCTTCTTTTGTAGCAATTATAGTACAGTTACAAATTTATATTTTACTATCTATGGATACAACATAACTCCCCTTACTTGAACTGGGCAATACCTCTTAAACTCCCCCATGAACCCCATGCACACTTTTTGACCTGAATGATCTACATATCCCACATAACCCTTCTCATACACCCCCATGCACCTCTCTCAATCTATGAAATCTCCTGGGCACTCTTGTCAGCCTCCACTGCCCCATCACATGTCTTGCCAGTCAATGCCAATCCTGCATACCTTTCTTGACCCATACAAAATCTCTTGTACACATCTGATCTAACTGCTCCTCCCACATTCCCACTTGGTTGTTTTCTTTTGTTCCTTCTTTAGATACTAAGGACTTGATTCTTCTGCAAAGACCTGAAGACATTTTTGAGTTCAGCAGGACAGAATCTCTTCTTTGACTTCCCAGAAACTAGTTTCCTTCTCTGGACTTACTCCTTTGTGTGATCCTCTTCCTCTGTTAATTCCTCTTATAATTCCTCCTTTATCTGCGGTAATAAAATTTCAACTTCTGTTATGAGCCAAAGGATGATAACCTACTACCCTGATCCTGTTTTTCTTTCAAGCCGTGGAGTAGAAGAGCATTGAAATATAAACAAGCAACTGGTTCTGATTCAGAAGCAGTACATCCTCCACCTCTACGCTGCAAGGATGACCTTTTTCTTGGTTCTTTTTAAAAATTCAGAAAACAGGGGGATTATTTCCAATGCTTATTCTGACCTCTTGCCCTGTCTGAGTCATAGAAGATCTGCCTCTCTCGCTGTTAAATAAATAATCAGCATTAAAATCTATTTACACTTCAAGATATTTAATTATGCATTAGGATAGGTATTACCAAAATGTTTCCTTCTTCAAATCTTATTTACTTAGAGAGTATAACTACTGCCCTACATTAATTCAATTTCCCAATAAAAGCCATTGTCAGTTTCATTTCTCTTTTCTCCATTGTTGCAGCTTTCTCAGAATCCCTGGGAAGCCCACATGTGACTTTGCTCTCTAGTTACACTAAAAACACTGCAAACCTGTCATGGGAAAGTTCATAAATCAGGTTAAATAAAAACAAACAAAAACGTATAATGGTTTTACACCATGTAGGAATTCAACCATTATTATTTAGCTCCTCAAAAGGACCCCAAAGAAGTCAGAATCTACTGTACTTCCCCATGATCTCCCCAGTTGATGGATCTGGAGGTCCAGTTTCCTCACTGCAGAAAATAGCATTTTGACCAGCATTGTATACATTCATTGATTATTTGAGGGACCATTTATGATTTTTCTAATAACCAGGAATAATGCTACGTGCCGGAATATCAAAGGAAATTTAAAAGGTGACCTGGCACAAGAATGAATTGCTTTGTTTAGGCAAGCCTTAAAGCATCTGGAAATTATGTAAGGATTGTGCAAGACTGCAAAATAGGTTTTGGGTTTGTACAACACCACTGCTTAGAGTCACCCAGCACTTTCAGTTAACCAAATATGAAAAAGGTTGCATTCCCCATGTCCAAGATTATACAAAGAATTATATCATAAGGCCCCTTGCTAAGGAAAGTCTTTTTTAGTGGTCTCTTGCCTTTTGTGTTTTACAACTGTAGGCGGACAAGTGCAAAAGCTTTTTCCAAATTGCTCTACAGATGGTTTTGACCTTCCTGTTTCCTCTAATTAACTCAGCTTAATTAAAAGCAAATTCTCTGTCCCCTCTTCCTTGACTGTAGAAAGTACCTCAGGCAAAATCCCTTTGAATAAAGTTCTCCTTTCTTATCGCTTTCCTTCCACAGCAATCCCAATTAAAAGAATGCCTTAATAATTTTTATTCCTGAGGAAATCTCTTGACATTGACTCATCTTTGGGGACAGGAGAGCCAGATAGAAAGAGAAGTGGGGGCTGAGGCAAATATATATTCCACTAAAGTCTGTAAGATGATCAGGCTCTTCTCAATTACAGGACAAGTGAGTTTTCTTTTCAAATTAGCAATAGCAATATACCCTTTCCTAATGCTTTACAGCCCTCTCTAAGCAGGTTACAGAGTCAGCATATTGGCCCCAACAATCTGGGTCCATATTTTTCTGATCTCAGAAGGATGGAAGGCTGAGTCAACCTTGAGCCGGTCAGGATCAAACTACTGGCAGTTGGCAGGATTAGCCTGCAATACTGCGTTCTAATCACCAGCGCACCACAGAAATCCCACCTATCTGGTCATGCTGACCAACAGAAGAAGAAGAAGAAGAAAAACTACCATCTTTATGTTTTCATTACCTTATTGACATTTTATGGCAAGAAATAGAGGTTGAGGAAAATAATTAGTCATTGTTGGAGAAATGCAAAGCCCTCCTTTGAAACACTGGCTGGGAAAGGGACACAGTGACTTGGCTGCACTAAAGATGGGGAAAACTCCAGGAGGTGGGAACTACCAATAAAAGGAACTGTCAATTCCAAGATTCCAGAATGTTTTTTCCCCAGGGTCTCCAGTACAAAACTATTTTTACAGAGCCTTGGAACAGAAGCAAAGCAGATATTTCTTCAGTTGAGTTTTCCAAGCTCCATGAAGACCATATGGTGTAGTGAGGAAAGAGAGATATTTGTGCTAATTTTAGATCAGCAGAGTGCTTGTATATGGAGGGGACATAGGAACAAGGTGGAAAAATGAAACCATGCGCTCTGTAAAGAACATGTTTAATTAGTGTGACATGTCTACACTAAACTATATAACCCTGAAAGAAACTACCACTGATAACTATTTACAGCCCTGAAAAAAACTACCACTGATCTCAATGAAGTGCATTCTTGAGCAGACATAGATAGAATTTCACTATCGGTACAGGCATTTTTCCAGTTTTCTGTCATCACTTGATGAAACCACATGGCGGTTTGCAAGTAGCAGGCATTCCATTCAGATACTAACCAGACCCTGGTTTGTTTAAGTTATGGAAAGCCTTGAAAATTCTTTCTGTATAATTTATCTTGTCCTTGAAGATGGACTGGGAAGTAAAAAAATAAGGCAAAATTCTGAGATACCTTGCAAGGAAGGGAAACCATTTGAGGAGGTTAAGCAAATAAATACAATTTTAAAAGCTTCCTTCTCATGTTTCTATGGTTCTTCAATAGGAAAACATATCTACTACCTCAAATTTCTTTGGAGATAGAAAATAATATCTTGACATAGCAGTCCCAGCCTGATAAGGACAAGAAAGTGAACAAAATCCTGGAAAGTGATCACAGGCATGCATAAATGGAAGATTTCCATATAGATTGAAGTTGTGTTCCTTGGGGTCTACAAAGATCCCAGATCAGCCCTAGAACACCTGTGCAATCTAGATGTTGGAAATGGAAACATTCATCTCCAAAGAGATAAAGAATAAATGGCTTTCCTGACACCGAGGGGCACTTTTCCTACCTTAAAATATAGCCTTCACCATTGTTTTAGATATTGCTGACTCTTTCTTCTACAGAATTCAGAAAGCCAGAATTGTTCAACTTCCAAAGCTCCTCCAATAATAACTTGCAAAGGGACATTATCTGTTTGATGTTTTTTTTTCCCATTTGAGAGTAACCCAGGCCATTTTCAGTTATAAACAAAAATGGCCTTCACTCCAGTTTATGCTTGATCCAGGACAGCATACAGCAAAATGCTACTGGGACTTCCAGTTTGGGCTTCTTTAGCGACGGACTGAAATCGCGATCGTCCACGGCTTTGATTCGTGCTCACCGCTGGAGCACCCCGAGTCACCCGGATTCAGGGCTGAAGCCACCCCGTAGAGGTGGTGAAGAAGTGGGAGCCATCAGCAGGGTTGAGGAGAGCCACATCTCTCCTCCTCGGCTGGCCATTACTCCCTTTCCCAAAGGCAGTTGCAGCGGTGGTCAGAAATGGCCACCTCAAAGAAGAACCCGACCTGACAAGATTGTGCAGGAGGAAGTTTAAAGGAGAAAGTTTGACTGACCTGGTTGAATGGAGAACATCTATTTAAGGTACCTGGAACCTGAATTTTAAAGACTAATACTATTCCTAAAAAAGATTTTAAGCGGCAAAAGAGAAAGGGAAAGGAAACGGAATTGGCTTTTTTCCCTCTCACATTGACAGTTTTCACTGACTTGGAACATTAAGAAGAAGAGATTCAAATAAGAAATTGATAGTAATCCACTTTGACATTAATAGGCTATTTCTAGCTGAAAATAAAGTGTCAAAGGGATAAAGATTCTTGGATAATTTAAAAACTTTCTTTAACAAAAAAAGAAAGAAAGCAGCGGAAGGAAAAAGGGAAAAAAGAGAGTGGAATCTGGAAAATGGAGGAGACCATCTAGAACTTAAAAAAAAATTGATAGTGGAATTTTAACAAGGCTTGCAAAAGATACTTTGTTACAAGAGAACAAAGCCCCTGGAAAGAGAAAGTGAGAAAAGAAGCAAGAAACAGTTTTGGGTTATTGGATGATTCCTGGAACTTTGGATGATCCTAATGAAATAAAATAAAATCATCTGGCGGTTGTTTAAATTTTTTTTAAATGGCATCACCCCTTGAAGAGTTCAAAATGAGACTTAAAGAACAAAAAGAAGAAGCACAAGACGGAAGAGGATCTTTTGCCTTCGTATTTCAATTTTTAGAAATGGAGATCTTGAACTATGAAAAACAACAAGAAACGCAAGCAGTGTGTGATCGGAGAGATGGCAGCTCCGATCACACACTGCTTGCACTGGCACAAAGCTGAAACACCAGCCTGAGGATGGCGAGTGGGGCCTTGCCGAAACATCACCAAGATGCTCTTAATCTTACACGGGAAAAGACCTGAACACACCTAGACCTACATACCTGGAAATCTACGAAAACAGATATATATACATTTATACTTTTTCTTTTAAGAATTTAGTGTGTATTTTAAGGGAATGTACCAAGCAGAATTTGATTGAAAATAGGTATGTGCTATAAAATAGAAGTTAGAAAATGAATGTTATAACTATATGGATGTAACTTAAATTTTTAAATAAGATTTGAAAAAAGATACAAAGGTGTTACACTCCAGTCTAGTAATTACAGGGGAAAATTTGTTTTATGAGAAAAGATAATATAAATTGTAAACAGGACAGACGAAAGTATAAAAACATTGATTAGAAAGATTTTAAAAATTAGAAAAAGATATGTAATTGAATTAAGAAAGGAATGAGATAATTTAAAATAAGGCTATAGGAAGTAAAGAAAGGGGAAAGCTATTGAAAAAATTGTGAAGATAGTTATAAGATATGGATTAGAATGTATAAGATAAATATGTATTGAATTTACGTCTGTATGGAGAAGTGATAACCCGGGGCCACGCTGTTCTCAAAAAAAGCTATTTTATTTGTATTTGTATGTTTTGTGAAAACTTAAATAAAACTTTTATTAAAAAAAAGAAAAGAAAAATGCTACTGAAATGCAAAGAGGAAAAGAATTACAATTGCAATTGCTATAAATCCCAACTTGTGCTACAGAAGAATAAAAGGCAGGGTTTTTTGCTTCCCTGGTTCCCCATCTCCATTCCATATAAGCATTTCAGGACACTGGTTTTCTAGGGTTAAAAAAATGACCATTCTAGCAAATTGTTGTAGGGAATTCAATGAAATTTGTTTGCTAGGACTCAAGAGACAAGGCTTTTTTGCTGTGACCCTCTGGAACAGGGGCATCAAACTCGAGGCCCGCGGGCTAGATACTGCCCATGGGGTGCTTAGATCTGGCCCACAGGGTCGCCTTGGAAACAGCGAAGGTCCAGCCCGTGGTGCCTCTGCCAGAGAAACTAGAACTCGGAAGGCCATTTTCACTGGCAGAGCGCTCGGGCCACAGAGACTCCTGACACAAGTAACATCAAATTGGCAATGCCCACCCCAGCCCCACGATGTCAGACACAACCCTGATGTGGTTCTCAATGAAATTGAGTTTGCCACCTCTGCTCTGGAATATCATCAACAGAGGTTCTATTTGCCTTCTGGAACACTCTTAAAAGTTGGTTCTGCCATTGAGCCTGGACTTCCCATGAAGATGTGGAGTCCATTAAATATCTGTATTTAATGTTTGTAATTTAGAATGCACTTTCCTGTCCCCCCCACTTTTTTTTGCTATTAAACCATTTTAACTGTTTTAGTTGTATTGTAATGGTTTTGTTTTAATTATGTTAATTGTTTGGGTTTGGGTTTGCACTGCCCAGAGTCACAAGTGTAAGATGGGCAAATGTAATAAATAAACAAACAATTGCTAGAACAAGATATGGATTAATCAGGTTTTAAGATAATCTATTGAACAAGACACTAAGAAAACTAAACTATAAATCATGATTTGCAAACTCAAATGAGTAGTTTTACATATCAAGCTAAGCCAAACTAAATAAGTTTTATTATGGTTCAGTGTGATTTATGTGGACATATGCATTACATTATTCCATGTGAATAATACATAGGAGTGTGGGGCTTTCTAGATGAAGTTTTCTTTCATTTGAAAAGGGATCCACCAATACAGTGGTGAGATTCAATTTTTTTTACTCCAGGTTCTGTGGGCATGGCTTGATGGGCATGGCAGGGGAAGGAGTCTGTAAAATCTCTAGTCAGAGGTGGTATTTGCCAGTTCTCTGAACTACTCAAAATTTCCGCTACCGGTTCTCCAGAACTGGTCAGAACTTGCTGAATACCACCTCTGCACCAATAGCTGTAAAAGAAATATGCATAGAAAAATAAACTTGAATAATTTCTTCACAGGTAGATTATTTAGAAAACAAAAATACTAAAGAATGCTGTTTGAATGTAAATACCAGCGTTTCCTATGTATTTTTATTCATTGTATTATCATGATCTTTTAGAAGGAAAACACAAGAAAATTACCCAGTCTCATTTGCATAGGAAAGAGCTGACAAATCTGGACTCTAAACAGTAAGTCACTGCTAAACAGAAACAGTAAATATCTGTGTGTGTGTGGGGGGGGGGATTTTTTGTTGGTGTTAATTATACTAATTAAAATTAGATTTTCCAACATTAAGACTTCTTGCAGCTGTGTAATGTTAGCTGCTATGGTTAACATGTGTGGAAATTCTCCAAGAGAAGGCCCTAAGAACTGCTCATAATCTGAGCAGTCTTGCCACATTGCAGACAGCATAACTAATAAACTTATTGTGCTCTTTTGAAAGAGTAATAGCATGCTTGAAGAGAGCATAATAACCCTGTTGTAAAGTATTGATTACACTCTATAGTAAAGGAAATGAAACAACAAAGGCTTGACATTTAAATGCTTACCCTATTTTGGTGTTCATCATTTTACTTCCTTTCACTGGCATTTAATATTTGAAAACACTAACAAATGTATCATTTGTGACCATACATGCGCGCCCACATGTTTTCAGTCACACACTCTTTGTATTATTATTTTAACTTGCCTATGCACTTGTTCAGTGGCATTCAGAATGAATGAATTCTCTTAATAATTGTTTGGCTAAATTCAGTAGCTGATCACCTCTCGCATCAAAACATGGAAATAGAATTTTGCCATTCATTGAATAATGTTTATGTTAGCACAATGCCAATGTTGACCAAACAAATGTCTAAACAATTGCAACTATAAATCATTGATTTACAAATTTATAACACTTCATTCAATTTGTTTTGTCTTTCACTCATCCTTGCTAAATTTCCTTCTATGATATTCCACAATGATGTGGTGTAAAATTACTATGGCATTCTTCATGGAGGCACATTAATTCTATAAGAGGGTAGCAACATGTAAAGCCAAATTGAGCTAAAGTATATTATATTTTACAGGAGAATGCACTAGCATAAATATTGGCAGTCTGGTGCATAGTGTGATAGATGATATTGATACGACCTAGTAAAATAGCAGAATAGCATAATACGTGAAATGTACATTGCTATGAAATGGTTAATACAAAATCTTAGAAACTTTACTTTTTATATTTTCAGAGGCTTCAATCTTTGGTCACTAAATTCTCATTGAACCTTAAGTGGGTAAATGTTGGAAAGGATACTGGAGATCATATACTCAATCAGAGGTGGTATTCACCAGGTTCTGACCAGTTCTGGAGAACCGGTAGCAGAAATTCGGAAAACTGGCAAACACTACCTCTGACTGGAGATTTTACAGTATCCTTCCCCTGCAATGCCCCCCAAGCCATGCCCACAGAACCGGTAATAAAATTTTTTGAATCCCACCACTGACTCAAACTCTCTGCGCCATTCAGGAATCTCCACACAGAAGTCCTAACCATCAAATCCTGAAAACATGATAAAAACAATAGTATTGATATTGCAGTTTTAAAATTCTGGTACGGTAAATATTTAGATGGTTTTTGAATGTTAAATTACAAATCTTCTTTATGTCTTTTAGTATATATAAACAAATAAAAGCAAAATAAACCTTTTATTCCTTATGACAATTATTTGCCATCCTTCTTGTGAAATGATTAGATGCTGGTAAAGCCACTTGCCTTTTCTCTTCAAAGCTACTTGCATGTCAGGAATCCTGTAATTGGATTTTCATTTTTTCCAGTGAGTTGCTGAAGAATATTTGGCATCTCTTCTGCAAAAACAGCAGATGGAAAAGGGTCTCCCCATCAAGGGAATTTGCAATTTTTGTTGGAGATTTAATAGATATCATGGATTTCCTGACGTGCTCTGGATTGCATGCCTTCACCAAGCTATTATTTGTCCCTCTCTCTTTCAAAGGAAAAGAAAATAATTGCAGGGCAGAAGAGAGTCAGTTTTTCATTGAGAGGATCATCTCAACTTAACTTGTGTAGATGAAGGAATGTATCACTTGACAAAGTAAAAGTAAAAATGATACATTTGCACCTTAGAGAATTTGCAGTTAAAACAAAAGTCTGGATTCATACTCTTTTGGCAGGCTGATAAGATTTCCGAGTATCAAAAGTGTTCAGTATGCTAATGTCAATTTTATTAAGCCATAAAATACAGCAATTGCTCCATGTTACTATCCCCCTGGGGAGAGGGGTGGCCTTGTGAATCAAACAATTGCATGCAACTGAAATACAAAATCTGTCTTACTGAAGCTTAATTGAAGGCATAACCACAAACTAGAAACATTGATCCAGACCATTTTTTTCTGTAGATTACTCAGCCCAACAGAAAATCACCTGAAGTGCACTTAAACTGTTGAAGTGGCTGGAGCAGTGGTGGGATTCAATTTTTTTTACTACTGGTTCTGTGGGCGTGGCTTGATGGGCATGGCAGGGGAAGGATACTGTAAAATCTCCAGTCAGAGGTGGTATTTGCCGGTTCTCTGAACTACTCAAAATTTCCACTACCGGTTCTCCAGAACTGGTCAGAACCTGCTGAATACCACCTCTGGGCTGGAGCCTAGGAAAATATTTCCTTAAGTCTCACAAAAGGATATTTCTTTAATTTGCATGAGGACTCTTATGTCTACAACTGGGACCTAATTTAATCAATGACTTTTTGAATGCTCAGGGTGATAAAAAAAAAAATTAGGTTATCCAATTGGCAAGGCAAATGATACTTCTGGATTGCTCCAGATTGCACCCTTCACTTATTATCTGATCAATACTGTAGAATTTGCAAACTGTTCTGCTTCTTCCCTAGACCGAGCAGCACCTTACCTTATCCACACTTTCCTTCTGAGATCAGAAAGGACAGCACTGCCTTCGGAGATGATAAAACAAGACAAAATGGTGGATGCAGTGGTACAAATGAAACTCCACCTACTTTCTGTATGGTACATAGAAAAAGCTGGTGAAACTTTGACTGCATCTACATAGCCAACTTCTTGTCTATTATTTACTACACCCTGCAGATTATCCTGAGAATGTTATGTAATTTCCCTAAAAGAGAAAACTGCCCCACCCAAAAAGAAAGTAGAACATTTAGACATAACTAGCCTATGTGAAGCTGGGTTGTTTTACAGAGCCCTTTTAGCTCCAATTACTGAAACAATCTGAAAAGTAAGATATTCCACCACTGTTTCTTCATTTGAGGGCCGCCATTTTATTACTGCCTGTTGCAGTGCTTTGTCAGATTGTCATCAAAGCTATCTTCTGAACATATATAGTTTATTGCATAGTCACTCTGATGAGGCTTCTATTAAAGAGGAGCTCTAATATGAGTAGGAGCTCATTTTAATAGGCTTATTATATGAAAATAATAATAAAAATGTGATATAAACTAGGGAAAATTGAAATTGGATAGTTTGTGCCAGCTTAGTCTGCTGTCTAGGGTTCTAATCGTTGAAAGGGAGCAGACTTCAAGGCACCTAATCTCCTTTCATATCATGCTTTATTTTAATCTGGTCTTTTGAATGGACAATCTTCAAACAAATGGAAATTTCCTCTATAAATATATGGGTATGTGACTGCCTTCATTTTTTGTTCCATCCTTTATGAGAAAGAAGCAGGAAAGGCATGAAGGCCTATTTTTCTCTGACATCATGACTGACTTTACTCCATTGTTTAAATGGGAAACAACACATCAGCGTGAGTGAACCTGCAAATCCAGTTACTGCTAGAATAGACAAGGAATAGTTTTAACCTAACATAAATACTAGAGCATTTGTGAGTCAGAGGCAGCAGTTCCCAATCTTTCCAGGTCAGCAGACTGGCAGAGGCAGTGATGGCAGGGACAAGAGGGAATGGTTTCCCGTGTGCATGCCACTTTCACAAATGCAGCTTCACGCACACATGTCCACCATTTCTGCATCCCGATTGTTAATGGGTGTGATCCAGCACCAGGCTGCACACCAGGGGTTGGAGACCTCTAAGTGTCCTTTTGACCAGCCATCCAATCCAGCACTATCTCTCATTATCCTTCCAAGAAAAAGCAATGGAGCTACAGAAAAGCTAAAAATAGAAAGAGTTTCATCATAAAATGGCATTATATATCTTTCAAATCCTGATTAGTTGCAACCGTGAAATCATCTCTTGCTCCCTGGCTGGTCAAATAGTAAGGATCTATTCTATTGATTTGACAGATCTTGTGTCTTAGCTTGATCACTTGCTCCTGATTCTGAATTCTAAACTTGCATCTGACTAGAATCTCTCTGAAGTGGACAAGAAGTAGTATAGCACTGTGCAGGGAAGGAACAATCCATAAAAGATTAAGCTCTGCCTTCTCTCTAGTAAAAGCCTTGGCTGGATTTCATTCCCTTTCATGAATTGAAAGCAACTCTTTTCTTTATGGAAGAATAAGTCCCCAACCCACACAGCTATATCTATATTCTGTCCACACACATATCCATACAGACTTCAAAGACTTGAAATACATTTATTTAACATAAAGGCATTTTTTATCTTTTTGGCGGCATGTATTTACTTTTTGCAATGTTTGTACACTAACTCCATGAGGACTTTAAATCCTTACAAAATTGAATATAAACCATTAAAATAAGTTTACACTGTATGTAAATATTTATGAAAGTATAGATATAGATAGATACGCATGTATCTATAAGTATATTTATATCCAGTAATATTTATATCAAGTGCTTTGTAATGGAAATATTCTTAATAACCTTAAAGCTGGACTCTCTGCCCCTTCCATCCCATCTATATCCAATTTGTTTGGGAGAGTTTAAGCCATAACACAATATGTTGGCAATCTAATCTTTTTCTCAAATTTTCAGGTCCTACATAGTCAGATGAGATGCTTTTATAAAATGGAAAGCCACACATGCTACAGTCACTGCTGTCAACACTGAAATCTATAGCAATTTCAACAACTCTTATTAGGCCCAGGCTATGCTTTGTAAGGGGATACATGGCACTGTTTTTCCATGGGCTGCTTCCAAGTCTTCACAGAATCTTTAATTAAAGAAGAAGATGTAGAATGTGACAGCATTGTCCTTCGATTTTCTCCATGCTACTCCACGTCCTTGGAAGCTGTTCCCAGGGGAAGGAAAATATGAATATGATGACATCTCATCATTAATTTAATGTTATTAGAGAGATGTGGAAAGGAGATGCCGAACATGACAGCTATGAGTTCCTGATAACTTATCCTTTTGACAGATTGAATCCCATCATTTTTTAGCTGGATTTACCCACCGCAGTGGTCTTCCTTGTTAATGTTCATTTCTTTTCATCACTGTATAACTGTTATAAAGAAAATTGTTATTTTAAAACAAACTAATAATATTATGTAAGTGATCTAAATCTATGGACAGTAGGTAGAATGGTAGAATAATATTTCTTGTCTCTGAAACAAATAAGTAATTCCTAAGTGTTTCTTGAGACTAGTTTGATGCTTATCACAAATTTTCTCAGGAGGATGACAAACTGTGGGACTGAGTAGGCAGGACAAATTGTCAGTACTTTCCCATTTTGAATTCATATGGATTCTTGGGACACAAAAACAGGGGCTCCATCTCATCTTAAATGAAGTAATGAGTCCAGAATTTAAATCAGAATTTTTAGTTGTATCATTTAGCTGTTAAAAATAAAAGGAAAGGAGAACAGTAATTGAGAAACTAGTTTTGTACCACTGGAAGAAATCTGCAACGGCTATCTGTTTCATTATGTTATCAAATACACTCAGTTACATGAAGTCCAAGACACTATAAAGTGTTATTCTCTGACTTCCAAGAAATTTTTTAAAAAATGGATCCTTTAATCTGGGATTAAAGCATCGAAGCTATTCAGAATGCCTGAATGCTTCATTAATTTTCTCAGTAGACTTAATATATGCTAAGATAGGTATTAAATAAAGATAATTGCCTTTTGGCAACTACAATTTTGACTTAGTGGTTTGAAATACTAAGGTATGTCATAGTAGCAAGTAAAATGCAGTAGAAGTATGTGTGGCATTGTCTCTTCACTGCATCATGATCCACTGGCCACAGGAGTTAGTAGGGATGTAGAGACTTAAGGATTTATTCTATGCCCTTCTTTATTGGTTTTCCTATCTCCTGTTTCCCTAAGAGATTGTAATATCAAGTTATTTCCTCTGAATTTCTTCCTAGGCACATATGAGTAGAGTACTTCCTTCCTTCCTGATGCTAGGAAGTCCTAAACTTTGCCTATCTCTTAAAATAATTATCCTTTCTCTTTAGAGTGATAAAATCTATGCCACTGATACTTCTCAGCTAAATTTTCTCTCTCAAGAATGCTCTGGTACACCCCAAACTCTTCAACTCCAACACTATAGATAAGGATGGTTATTTTCAAACATTGCCACCTTATAATTCCAGATCCCATAAAATATGTCAGAATCATTCTTCAAGGGGTGGAGGAAGAAGTGTGAAATTGGCCACCCTCTCTAAACCTTCACAAAAGACTTTTTGACTCAGAAAACGGAAAGGAACAAAGACTCAGAGAGTTGGCTATGTATAAAAGACTACAAAACCGTAGGATCCATTGTTTTGACAGTTGCCGGGTATGTCATCCTCAAATTGATTTCTCAGAGTTGGAGATGTCACTGTTGGATCTCTCAGTATTGACTTGTGGAATCATTCTGTCAAGTCTTAATCATAATGATCAACATCTGCTAAGAATCTTTTCTGTTACTCTGCATCGCCATGACCATGTATAATTTATCTGTCTATGGTGTCCAGATTTGTGTTCTTTCTAAAGCATGTGTACAAAAAAAAATTACACAGCAATTAATATATTTCTATCCAAATACTTCAGAAATCAGTAGTTATTGGTATTTTGTTTGAAATACTTTCCATTTGCTGGGTAATTAACCATATATGAATATATGAAGCTGGACCATACTAGCAAGGTAGTTAACAAAGCCTGTCTTTGCACAGTCCATGCCATATCTGCTATATGAATAAATGGAGAGCTTCAGCCTCACCAAGATGCCAGTCTTTCACTTTTCCCCTACACATAGAATAATCTGATATTGCCTTATAAAAAGGCTCTGCTGTGAATTGAGAAGACTTGTTAATTTCAATGTATATAAAAGCATGAAGAAGCAATGTCAAATTACCATATCCAAATTTAGAATTCTATTTCAATGCAGCAGCTATGCATAAAGATTGTTAAAGCTGATTTGGATAATAAAGAAAAGTATATGGAGTTTGTCATAGAAAAAGAGAATATAGAACATATTTATTTCTCTGTCTAGAAAAAGTTCTATATTATTTTTTCTATACATTCCATATGTTCCCAAAAGAAAGAGCCAAGCATGCAAGTCAGGACAAAGCCAGTGTGCATGATAAAACATGTACCATGACATCATAGTACAAAAAACCACAATGTATGTACTCATGTCAAAAAACAGAATGTAAGTACTGAAGAGCAAGATTTGTATCCTTGTGTCACAAACATACAACATCATTTTGTCTCAATCCTAGTTTGCTGCAAATACCTATATAAGTAAAGATGCAATCACATTGAATTTGATTGTTCCCATGTCACCATTTTCTTGGGGAAATAGCTTGTCATTGTTTTCTTCCAACATGATTCTTTTTCAACTCCATGATCTGGCCAACAGCTGTGTGATGACCGGGACGTGGCACAAAGGCAACACAGTAAGATAAGCTTTATTATCTCCAACTTTGCCCCCAATGTTCAGGTTATATTCTGGCTGGAGAAAAACTCTCCCAGGAGCATCCTTTGACTGCAGAAAATTAAGACCAAAACATGACCAACACGAACTGCAATTTAAAGTCCAAACAAACCAAATTGAAGTAATTAGTTTGGCAGGGCAGGAGCAAGAATTTCAGACTTGAAGGCATGGCAAAATTCATACGATTGGGAAGATACCAGGAACACAGATAAGCCATGACAACACAGGATAAAGTCACATTTGCTCCCAGCAGCCTGCCTCATGCAACTTCTTATCAACTGTCTTCCCAGCTGTGGCTAATGAAGGGAATCAGGGCCCTTTCCTCCCCCGTAAGCCATGCAACCTATGTTGCCCTCTTCTCTGTTCCTCCCTGCATGCCCTAGGATGAAGAGGGGGTGGGCCTGGATCTTCCTCTGAACTCTCTCTCCCTTGTTCTATCTCTCCCATGCTCTGCCCAGCTGGACTTCCCCATCCTCCTCCACAGCCAACAGAGCCACACTCCCACTCCCTGTCAGCTGTTCATCTTCCTCCTCAGATTCAGAATCCGACAGGGGCATGACAAGAATTCCCAAATGCTGACACTGAATGACATAATTCACTAAGCAAGCTAGGCCTGTGCTATGGGATAGCCATAAAAAGTATACTGTGGATTTAAACAGGGAGATTTATCCAAAACCTAGTGTTTCCTGAAGCTATTATGCGGAGGAGGCCAAGAAGAATTATGTTGTCAGTCACAAGGACTCAAAGATATTTTAGATAGATAGATGATAAACAGAAGATAGATTTATAAATGTTAGAATCCATAATGCTTATAAACTAATAAACAGAGAGGCTATTTTGCTCCTTTATTAATGTGCTCTGTATACAGAAATTATTGAGAACAATTTAGTTTCAGTTGTTCACTCTATCAGAACAACAGATTCTATTTTGAGGTTAGAATCAATTCATTTAACTCATGTGGTTTGTTTTGTTTGGTTTAGCATATTGTGTGAATTTAGTCAATGTAGTTTGTAACTCTGATTTATGGTTTAGCTTCATGCATAAAGCAGTCAGTTGTAGTTCAATCAATAAACCACAGAAAGCAAAATGTGGTTTATCTTGATGGGTGAACCCTCTCACTATCTTAAACTATACAGTGAGAAGAAATAAGTTATTCTGCAGAAGGAAAATAGCTATGCTATTTATTCTGACAAAGTGTATGGCAGTTATGAAGATGACAGATAAGCCATGGATCTGCTAGCCAGAATGCAAGGTTCTATGCCATTTGATTAATAGGATTATTTTATGTTATTATTGACATGCAATGCAAAGGAGATGCATTTCTAATGATGTTGTCTTTGTCGTCTTCTCTCTAATTTTTGAATACTTGTTTTTAGACAAAAAAAAGTGAGGAACTATATTTTTAAAAAGCTTCCTAGGAACCCTACTGAAATCCACCCAGCATGACTGCACTTTCTGCAGTGTTTACTCTGTTTCCTTTGCTTTTGTAAAACAGTTTTATCGCTAAGTCTCCGATATTATTGACCATGACTCCAAAGCTTTCATCCTTACTTTGAAAGGGGTTTATCAGATTAGCATTTAAAGCATTCGAAGTCTAGTATTATTAGCAAAAAAAGAAAAAAAGAAAATTGCAGTAACAAATCATATACAGGCAAATTTTATTAAGGCAAATATAATATGTTATGTGCCAAGTGTTAAAAATCCAATCACATATTTTTAAACATGCCAGCAATGTGGTGAGTTGTTGTGGTTGAGGATGAGTCACTTGGCAACCCAAAATAGAAGAAGGTAATAACTTGACTGGGATAAAAATAGGACTTTTCTGGCAATAAATGTACATGAACTTTCTCATGCACACATGTACACACAGATGTCACTGCAATACCTAATTTTTTTTAAATAACGAAGTTTGGAAAAGGCAATGAAATCCTGCTTTACTCATATGTCCTCACGCCCAATGTTATCCCCTATATATAAAATCTTATCACAGACCCATTCTAACCATTCCACCTTAAAGAGGGTTGGATGTCTGGAAGAGCAATAATATTTATAAAGAATGTGGGGATAAGATTTATATTTATAAAATTAAAAAAAAATAGAATTTCAAAAGGAAATCATTGTAGCATGGAATACATCAGATCTGGTATTTTTGCTAAGCCCTTTGAACCATCCAGAATAGTTGGTTCCCTTCCCTTATATGCACCAAAACTAGCTTTCCAGATGAAATGAGCTGAGAAGATCACATGAAGTGGAGTATAACTTTGCCTAAGGTCATGACATTTCAAAACTGAAGGTAAAAGAGACATTTTAAAAACTAAATATGTTGCAGAAATAGATAAGCCTCCCACAAGGATATTATCCAGCCTGTTTGGTCCATTTCAGAAGAACTTGTCAATACTTTTCCAAGTTTACTTTCCTGGAGGCGAAGCATGCTCAAGATCCATTGCACTGCAGGTGCTTGGCCACCCAAATATTTTGAAGTAACCTGATTTAGACGAGGGGGTCATAGCACAGCCTGGGATGGTTATATACTCTCTGTTATGCCTTCTTCCTCCTCCTCCTCCTCCTCCTGCATGTCTCTGGTGGTGCAGTGGTTAAAGTGTAGGGTGATAAATAAAGACAAACTTTGCCTACAGTCTGGAGTTTGACCCTGATAAGGTTTGAGGTTATCTCAGCCTTCCATCCTTCTGAGGTTGGTAAAATGAGGACCCAGATTGTTGGGGGACAATATGTAAATAATGCTTCTACAGTGTAAACAATCCAGAGTGCTGTAAACACTATGGGGTGGTATATAAATGGTATATAAGTACATAAATGCACAATCATGCCTGCCGTCCCTGTCCTATCATCCCCATTTATTCATACCTATTTCCTGTATTCTTACTCATGTTTATACTTATACCCATTATCTTGTAAGTGATTGACAAATCAAATAAATAAAAAATAAATTAAATACTACTGTTATGTCTCCTCCAGCAGGAATGTTAGCACATCTCATGTAATGGACAGTGGTAGCTGCTCCTCCAACAGTTTTGATGCTAGTTAATCCCCCAAACTTCCAGCTGCTTTTATTGGACCCTCAGGTTACAGCTAAGGTTTGCCCTAAATAACCCAGTGCATGACTGTAGAAAAATCATAGGCTACACTGCTGCTATCAGTTCCATTCTGGGACCAGTGTAGCCACTGTGCTGCTTCACCATACTCAACTTCGTCAGTTTGAAAGATGTAATCCAGAAGGTTTTTCCTAATTTAGATAGTTAATGCAGGACAAGGCACAGTCAAAACTGAGCAAGACAAGATTACAGTCTTTAAATGTTCTGGATTCCCTAAAGAATATATCTGAAAGGAAGGGCAACAAAATTTCTAGGTTGGAGATGTGAAAAATTTGAGAGTTTGTTTACCCATATGATATGGTCATATGATCATTTAGACTTTTTTTTTTAGGAAGTACATTAATGTACATAAGCAGATTTGTGGCAAAACTTTTAAATATTAAAAATGTTAGTGTAATGATGAACTATATACCAAAGCTTTGAAATCTGCTGTTTATCGGGAATTATGGTGGTATCAAACATGAGGTGGCTAAAAAGGATCATATTGAGAAACTGGAAATTGAGTATTATTTCAGATGTCAAGGAATGGTAGTCAGAACTATGTTATCTATTTTGTAAAAAGCAATGTTTTCTACTCATCAAAGGATGCATCATATGTCATTACATCTGAGATTTGTTTATTGATTATAGTAGCATATAGTGTTATATTTATTATTAAACCAGTTTCTTAAGTTTGTATTTTTCTCCAGTTTGGTGTTATCCCTATTAATTCATTAAAGCATTTTTTTATGTTTAAAGATAGTTTTGTTAATTGGGTATGCATAGAATTTTTTGACAAATTTTAGAAACCTGGTCAAGACAAAGTTACAAGTCAACTCTGCACCACATTGCCTATGAAGCTGACTCAATCTGGAATCTCTTGTAGAAAAACAAGTCTCATCAAATTATTATTTGGTGAGTAGTCTTAATTATTCTGAATAATCTCCCTGCAGTTCATTTCTTTCTTTCTTTCTTTCTTTCTTTCTTTCTTTCTTTCTTTCTTTCTTTCTTTCTTTCTTTCTTTCTTTCTTTCTTTCTCTTTCTTTTCTTTTCTTTCTTTCCCTCTCTCCTCTCTCTCTCTCTCCAAATAAGTAGCACATAATGATACAATAGAAAAATATTGCAACTCTTATTAATGATTGGAAGAAAGATTGTGACTAGCACTAGTACAGCCTGTCTTCTTTGGAAATTACTATTTGTCTATCTAGCATCTATCCACGTTCCCAAAACTATTGCATCATCCATTTTCTGGATGAACTGGAGAAAGTGTTAGGGACTGTGAGATAAGGAGAATGTTAGCCATGTATTCTGCACTCTTAAGGCACTTCACTTTTCTATTACATTCAGCTGTGTAATATTCTACAAAAAAAATTTTTTTTTAAGGACCTTAGAGTCGCATCAATTATTTAACAATAAAAAATTGAGCAATCAGTTTTTCAATACAGATCGAGCTCCTGCGTTGACTATTACAATGGAAACGTTAGGTCCTACAGTTTATTTTCTCAAAATGAAATCTTTTTGGTGTACATTTGGAGGTACAAGTTTGTTGCTGTTATGTAAATCAACCATCACAGGACTCTGTAGATTTTTACTTTAGATTGATTCCTGTCAACTTGTCTCTAGATTTGTCACTAAAAGCAAAATAGGAGGCAAAGATAGTGATTCTTCTGATTAGACAGCCAAAGTACAGCCCATGGCAGAGCTAATTTGTGTATTGTTTTGCCTGATTAGAAAATAAACACAACAAAAGGTGATATGATCTTTGTGGAGTTTGGAAACCAAAGTGCCTCCAGAGTCCTACACTCACATACTCTATTTAACTTTTATAGAAAGCTGCTATGAAACTCTCCACCCCAAGACTTATAGGCACCCACACCCTCCTTGCCTATGGAAACAAATGAAGATAATGCCTTAGTCCAGTGCTGGCTAAATCTAGATTATATCAACAACATTCACAATATCTCTCTACACCTTTCTTTCCTTGCAAAATATTCATGCCCACACTGAAATTTAAATAATGCCTTTTGTTCTTTGATATCCTTTGCTTTAGTCTTTACTGAAGACATTTTTCCCAATAATACAAAATTTTAGACATTCAACAAAACTGTGCCAATTAAAAACTAAAAACCATAATTCTTTGGTTTAATAAATATAAACAAGGCATCACTCTAAATTGTGAATTGCCAGTAAAATGAACCTGAAAACTTGAAAGTCTGAGATTTTTCAAACACTGAGTGGGCCATTGGAGCAGTTCAGGCATTTTAAACAATATCCAGATGGAGCCATTTGATTTCGAGTATGTACTATTTTTCTGTCATCTTGGTTATTTTTTTAAGTAAATTTCTCCCAAACTGTACAAGATGAAAAATGGATTTTTCATAAAATCAAACATTATATGTTAATTCAGATATCATATCTGAAGAGTTCCTGTAACAGTGAAGTGTAGAAGACTAACACAAATGCTTGATATTTTTTCTAGTGTTGCTGAAATTTGTGGTTAGTCTAAGCCAGGGTTCCCAAAATAGTCAATATTGATCCCCCAAGGTTGATATGTTGTTTGTAAAGCATACCTTCATGTTAGTTTTCCTGAAGACTCCTCCGATTCGTCCTTGAAATTTTCTTGGCAGTTTTTCAGAGTTGGTTTACCATTGCATGTTTCCTAGGGCTAAGACAGACTGACTGGCCCACAATCACCCAGTTAACCATGCCTAAAATGGGATTAGAATTCACAGTCTGCCAGCTGATGTCTTAACCACTATTCCAAATTGCCTCTCATTATTTATTTATTTATTTATTTTTGTCAATTGCTTACAAGGTATAAGTAAAAACATAGCTATAAATACATATTGACTCTTTTAGTTTGTTGTTTACAAAATTGTAGAAAGTGTGGGTGGAATTGATGTGTAGAAGGTTTTCTTCTTGTTTAATGTGATTAATTGGTGCATTCAGTTTTTATCTGGTGGCATAAATTTTTGTATTGGCTTTTGAAGTTGGCAACGTGACCAGATTTGATAAAAGCGTGTGTGCAGGATGCTGCCCATGTTAGTAGTGTATTTAGCTTGTTTGCATGTTTGATGTCATAATCAGAGACTCTGTAACATAGTAAGAACCGAAATGTGATATTTAAAGAAAGTTCACAGACAATGGTCTCAGGAATAGCAAGCTCCTGGGTAACTTGGATGTTTTTTAGATGTAGGGACTTTTTATAGAAAATAGCAACACCACCTCCTCTAGGGATTTCACGATCTGATCGCTAAACATGATAATCTCTTACTGTGGTATTGGAGTCAGGGGGAGATGCGTTGAGTCACGTTTGACAGACAAATACAATGTCGAATTTAGACGTATTTAGTAAGCAGAGAAATTCGGGTATTTTATTTACAAGGCTTCTTGCATTGAGTAGCTTGCATTTAAGGCTAGTTGTGGTTGAAATAGAGGTAGTTAGGGGCATGCGTGCCTAGTTTTGAGTGATATTCACAGAGCTAGTAGTTAAAGTAGTATTTATAAAATTCTTTTCATATCATCAAAGTTTGTGGGTCAATGAACAATCTGAAAGGGGTTGGTGAACTGAATTGCTTGGGGGTGGGGGAGCTGGTCTAAACTAATATTCCAATAGCACAATAAAAACATAAATTGACCCTTCAGATCAATTGGCACTTGATGCCTTTTAAAATTCATTGGATATTTCTTATCAACATATCTGATCTGATCTGCTTTGTTAAACTGGTTCAGCTTACTGTTGTTCCAAGTTGCTACTTATAATTTCATTCTTTTTTTCACATGGGTAATTATAATTCTAGCAGAAGCTTAGCACTGTATGTGAACCCAGCTACTGCACTGTATAAACCATGTGTTGTGAACTGAAGGAATAGTAATTTAAAACCTGATTCTGAAGGTTCCCCAGTAAGAGATAATTAAGATAGTCTATCAACAGTCAGACTGGAGCTTCCTGACACACCCTATTTGTCTTGCTAAGGAGCTCATAGTTCTTCTACCAAAACTTCTCTCTTCAGTTCAGTCGTTAAAACAGAAATCTGACAAACCTCTATTTTGATATGACACAACAGTGCCCCCTAAAGCATCTGGTGAGTTGACTCCCTGTTGCAAGGACTGAATAAATGGAATTCAGCTTTTGCTCCTCAGAAATGCCTCAGCTGCATCTTCCCATTTATACAATGGACAATAGGTGAAAACTAGACTGCACCTCTTCATTCCACCAAAGATACTTGGAAGGTGGGCTTATCATGTGACTTGTAATTGGCTGGTTAAGCCCAGAACAGCAGAGGTAGAAGATTTTCATTGGTTGGATAAAACAACAGTCAACTTCCTCATCCAGAAGAACACCAACCAGTCACTTCAGATGAGGTGAGCATCTGTATAGATTTTATGCATAAATACATAAACAAATAAAAGTAGAAATCTGGCTTTAATTCGTCCTTCAGAAGAATTGTACCTAAAATTGAAAAAGTGCTCAAGGAGAAGTGTCCTTTTTTAATCTTCATCTTACTTAATCTTCTTTTCTTTCTCTCCCCTTTCCCCTTTTAATTGTTGCGTAGAATTGTGAATTTATCATCTTGAAGTTGCATAATCTGACTAATATTTTAATAATTAGCTTAGTAAAAAAAAATAGTTGAAAAAAGTAGACAGAGAAAGAAAAGAAAAGAAAAAAAGAAAAGAGAAGCAAGAAGCATTTGCCTAATAATTACTATGTGGGTTTCCCACGTGATCTCATTGGTACCTTTTTCTCCACTGTGGACTAGTCTGTGCCAGAATATGTATTTAGTGATGTAATAAGTAACTAATTTAGCTAAGTAGATTGAGTCATATGGGATAAATGGAGAAATGATAGCACAAGGTTCGGTACTTCCCAACTGCACAGAGTAGACTGAGTCAGGAGGTACAATCTGCCAGTGTGGTAAATATAAAACCAATCACTAAAGCTTATGCCAATCCTGAAGAGAGAGCTGGAGAGAGAGGGGGAGGGAGGGAGGGGGGAAGGTGTGAGAGTGAGAGAGCCATAGTTATAAACCAAGACTCTTCAAACTTGGCAAATTTAAGGCTTGTGGACTTCAACTTCCAGAATTCCTGAGCTAACATGACTGGAGAAGGAATTCTAGGAGTTGAAGTCCACAAGTCTTAAAGCTGTCAAGTTTGAAGACCCCTTAATTAATTAATACAATAATTAGTTATTAATTAATTAATACTTAATTAATACAATCAATTCAAATAATTTCATTTTGGTTAATTTATTTATAAAACTGATTGGCCACCAGTGGTGGGATTCAAATTTTTTTACTACTGGTTCTGTGGGCGTGGCTTGGAGGGCATGGCAGAGGAAGGATACTGTAAAATCTCCAGTCAGAGGTGGTATTTGCTGGTTCTCTGAACTACTCAAAATTTCCGCTACTGGTTCTCCAGAGCTGGTCAGAACCTGCTGAATACCCCCTCTGTTGGCCACCCATCTTATGATAAGGTAACTCTCAGTGGCTTACAGACTTAAAAATTATATCTACATGAATAAATTGAAATCAAAGATTAAAATCAAGGACATGTGGGGAGGGTGGGAGCAGAATGGGGGGACACGGGATCTGTTGTTACTTGATCAACCACCTCCACTGTACTGTTCTCTCACTGGGGTCCCAGGCCAACAGACGGAGCAAGATTTTAGACCTTGACAAAAGGATAGGATTGGGGCCAACCTCACATGGGGAGGGGAGATATCCAGATTTTACATCTATAAGGTGATATAAGAAATCTAATTGAAAAACTTCTCTTTCTCTCTCTCCTCTTTCATTTACCTTCTTTAAACAAACATTTTGCCTTCAGCATATATTCAGTGATCACTGAAGAATTGTGGAGTCCTTGGTGTCCTTTGAACTTGGTTATTTCCTTACAGGGGTTTTATTATAATACTAGGTAACTTCATCAGTGAGAGCACCAAAGGCTCCCCAGTTCAACCATGGATTACATGGATTATTGTCTTCTATAGGAATCACTGAATAATGTTGGACAGAGACCATTTAGACTTTCCACTTGGGTGTTGTTAAAGAGGCATATCTGCCTTTGTTTATTTCTTTTTAGCACTATCCTCAGTTTTATAAATGTGATAATTGAAAGCTATTCTCCTTGGGATGACTGTTCTTTGTCTAAACAAGCTGCATGCTCCATCTTTGATATCCTGGATTTAGCTAACAAGTTATCTAGCAGCCGTATTCATCTTCCTAATTGCCTTGTGGTCAAGTGATAAAGGCACAGATTAATTATCACATATTGCACTATTCTAAAGAAGAGAAAGACAAGAGATCTATTTGAGTCTTCTCACATGGGGTCAATTTACCAGATGCTTTGGGGAGCACCATTGTACCATACTAAAAAATTAGAAGGCTGCCACACATGATTTATGCTTACTCCAATGATTTATCATAGCCACTATGATTTATAAATGACGGTTAACGGCATAGTAGGAAGAGATAACCAAGTGAGTGTCAGAATGCTCTCCCACATGAAATATTGTCAGTACCAAGCTAGCATCTCAGAGTTCTGTTAGTTCTTTTTTTTTTCCCCTAGCATAACTTAATGTCTGTTGAGAAGCTTTTGTGATTTACTCTTGTATTTGAGTCTGGTACTTCTACTTGTAATATTTTACAGATAGGGAAGTGTAAGGTTCCTGCCCACTAAGGTTTTAATGTCAAGTATCATCACTGTTGGAGTTTGCATAGTTAAATGGCAGTGAACCGCATCATTCCACAATGTTTGTCAAAACATACTTGTTAACACTCATCACATTGAATTTAAAATGTAATGCTTAACTGAAACAAACACACACTTCTTTTTGCACCAGTTCTTCATAAGGGTTATTTCGAAACTGTGAATGAACCTTTAATAACAGGTATTAGGTCACTCAAGAAACATTGGGCAATTTTCACTTGCTTAAAAATCATAGGAGCCCTTTTCCCCACAAGCATTAGAAACAGTAAGGAAGGTAGAGGAATATCTTAGGTGAAAAGTCAAGCATGGAAAATTACTATTCTCTTAGTCAATGTTGAAGCAAATCTTCAGGTGAATGCAGAATAAGGCCTCTTACACAATTCCTAGCTTATTATATTACAGCCTGGACCTTTAGATAATAAGGGTAGAAAGAACAAAGTTAACTACAAAGGCTTTGACTGTCTCAGAATATTCTTTTTAAAAAAGACAGAGAAATTCTTGTAGGAATCACAGTTCAAAAAAAAAAAGAAAAGAAAAATCCATCACTCATCAAACACCCTGGTTAAGTAGTGAATGCCATTTATTTAGAGAGAAAGCTTTTAGAGAACATCTTGAAGCATGATCTCATTGTCCTATTAATAATCTGATTAGCCTCGCTATAGCAACTAATTTAAACAAAAACCAAAAGGCTTTACAGTGAGAGCAAAGGCAGCCCAAATTCCAGCTACCAGAATGAGCAAACTGTGGTCTCTGATAATTTCCCTTTCCATTCTCAGTTCCATTCTGCTTTTCTTTTACTCTGAAATGCTGGATATCCAGAGTCAGATTAAAAGCTAAGCAAACCCCTTGCTCAACTACTGTGGGGATCATTTATTGCTGGACCCCTTCCACGTGCTTAATAGTCTCTGACAAATTCATTTCTGTTCCAAAGAACCGGGGAAAAGGTTGCTCTGTCAGCATTAAATCTCTTCCTCTGCTAGCTGACGACAACAATGAAGCAGGCATCAGAGCTGTGTAAAATACAGTAAAATCTGTGAAAGGAAAATCTATTGAAAGAGCTGTATCCAACAGCCATGAACTGTCATCATGTACTTTCAATGGATTTGAAATAATAACAGAGAGCTGTGGCAGGGAATGGGTTGATTTAGAGGGACAGGAGAGAGAGAGGGGGGGGGGAGAGGGAGGGAGAGAGAGAGAGAGAGAGAGAGAGAGAGAGATCAAATAATGTGGATTGGGCTCATGTTATTATTATTGTCATTTTTATGATTGAAGGATAACAGAGTTGCCTGCTATTATGAGAGATTCTAACCATTCCAGGCTGAGCACTTTTTTTGGTCAAATGCTATGAACTTAAGTCATGTCCTCATCTCTAGATCATGAATCAAAAAGTAGTTCCTTTGAGGAAAGCATTTGAACGTTTTCCTCCCCCTCCAGATATATAATGCCTACAGTGGCTGACTCTTAAATTATTCAAAGTATCTATCACTTCAATGAGCTATGTAGCCTATCTTTTATTCCTAAACCGAGCCCCCATCTCTGTTAGTTAGAAGGCATTTTGTATCTATTTACCATGTCTGCTCTTCTTATAGCAATTCCCCATTCTTTATTTTATGGAAGAAAATAGCAACAACTAAGTTTTATGGGGTTTATCTTATAAAAGTAAATTCTAAAAATATACATCTTAGGTTATTATTCATACTGTGATGAATCTGAGCCAGTCCTGGTTGGCTTTCTATGTTTTGCTTTTTGCTTTTTTTCCCTAACTCTAACCTATCCAAGTTGTATGCCTACAGAAATATTCAAGATTATCTGGCATGATATTTCATATGTCCTTGCCAATTCTTGCTTATCTAGGTGAATTATGATAATAGTCCCAACTGGCCATTCTTCTGCTCACCTGTACATTTGCCTACAGAATAGGTCCTTCAACTTACAACCATTTGTTGAGCAATTGTACAAAATTGCCACTGAAAAAAGTGATTTACAGCCAGTCGTACTTATAACCATTACCACATCCCCATGATTTCATAATCAAACTTTGAGTGCTTGGCAACCAGCATGTATTTATCATGGTTGCAGAATCCTGGGTGGGGGGTTTCATGTGATGGCCATTTACAATCTTCAAAGCTGGCTTCTGAAAAGCAAAAACAATGGGGGAAAGATCGATGGGATTAATAACTTATGTGATTTGCTTAACAATTGCACCAATTTGTTTAACCACCATGGCAAAAAAGGCCATAACATCCAAAATGACTCACTTAACAGCTGTCTTTCTTCCTTGGCAAATTCTGGTCCTGTTTTTGGTCATTAGTTGGGGACTACCAATACTCGTATGAAGAAGGAAAGCTATCGATCTGTAACTGTATCAATCACAGTCCTACTACTTAAATTTAGCAAAATGTCTTTTAAAAATTGATGTCCCTGTCTGTAACTTGCATTCAGGTTAACTCGGTGGACCAAAAATGAATGATGCATGGTAAGGATGTTCAGTCAGGAATCCTAAAAAGTATTTGAAGCAGGTATGCTATTCTTCAGCATATAAATCTAGATAGACAAATATTCTGCGATAGGAATTTTGTGACTAGTGGATAATAGTTAATAGTCTTTCTTTCTTTCTTTCTTTCTTTCTTTCTTTCTTTCTTTCTTTCTTTCTTTCTTTCTTTTTCTGTTTTTCATTTCTCTCTCTTTCTTTTTCTTTCCTTTCTCTCTCTCTTTCTTTCTTTCTTTCTTTCTTTCTTTCTTTTTCTTTCTTTCTTTTTTGGTCTTCCAACCCTTTCTTATTCTTTCTTCAATGAACCTTTACTTCTAATTCAACTTTTTTGTTCCATTATAACAACATAAATACATGTGTCGCTCACTGTGTCAGTATATATACATGTATATACATGTACACATATACGTGTGTGTGTGAGAGAGAGAGATTTGCCTCATTTTTCTTGGTCCCAGTGTAAACTTGTGTATGGATATTGATGGTGTACGTACGCATATGCATTTTTTTTTTACATACACCATCAATATCCATACTGATTCATTAGTTTTCTGTAAATATGAGCTGGTTCATATCAACTTCCACACTAATGGGACAAATCACATTGATTTTAGAAATAATATTTCAACCTAGTTCAATCAGTAATATGTCTGATCCCTGTTAGATTACAGGAGCAAACAAAATAGATTGCAACAAAATAGATTGCAACAAAATAGATTGCAACAAAATAGATTGCTCTTGATTTTTCTAGAGATGGTCTAATGCTATGCCTATCATTCTGAAAGAAGGTTCCGAACTGATATTTGGAGCTCAGTGCAGGACCATTTCAAGCTCAGAATATTTCAGAAGAGTTAGGACAATGTTAGAATGCTTTCAATGAGGTTGGCATTGCTATTTCAGCTTGGAAGAACATTCCAAACTTGTAATAGAGAGCTTCAGGCTTATAAATGTTTTGAATTTGAAATGTGTCACACATCAGTATTAAGGCTATAAAGCAGGAGTGTGCAGCTGTGGTCTCAAGGCCATACTAAGTCCCCAAGCTACACCGGATGTTTGTAATGTTGTTAGATTGAAGTGGCACAAAAGTTACAGTGGTAACTAACTAAAAAAAAAAATTAAAAAAAGAAAAAGAAAAAAGAAAACACACCAGTAAAAATATCCCAGCCATTCTTGATGGGCTACTTTACCTACTTAAGCCTCTCAAAAATAAATGTAAGCATGACCCCTAATCAACAAACTTTGTCTATTACCTTTTGCTCTATAATCAATCCTTACCTGTATTATTTTGTGTCGAGACAGTCCACAAAGTGAGAAATTAACCGAGTTTTTAAAATCATAAACCTCTGAATGACATTTGCATTTTGGAGAATGCTTAATCAGTTTAAACTGAACTGGTCTGGAACTGTAACCAAAACTATTCCTGCTAATTTATAAACAGCTAAATGGTGCTTTAGAACGTGTTATTCAAAGTGTTAAAAAAAATGACTTTGAACAAACACACACAAAGTAAATATCTTTTAAACATACATGTTCAGATAGCAAGTAAACCTTTAAGAGACTGCAGTGCCTCTAATGCTTGACAGAGCTTTATATAAGAAGTTCTCAGTTTATGTCCATTCGTTCAGCATCATTCAAGGTTATGCTGGTACTGAAAAAATGGATTTATGATTGGACAGCATTCCTGTGGTCACATGATTGTGATGCAGGTGCAGAGGTCCCTGGCTCCTGATTACGATATTGCAGTAAGATATATCATGTGATCACCATATGTGATCTTCCCTGCTGACTTCCACAAGCAAAGTCAATGGGGAAGTCAGTAGGAAAAGTTGCAAATTGCCCCCAGGAACTCTTATTCTGAAGCACCACTCTCAATTACCCACATTCTGTAGTATGCCCCCATTTGCAGCATCCTGTGATCTCCGCCAGCCCTCCCACAACCAACACCACTTATCATATGCTTCTGATGGAATTCCCACAGCCATCAGTGACCTGCCCATACTGTTTAAGCACAGTACTCCTCCACCACTGCCCAACAGCCTCTACATAACTCCTCCTGGAGTCTTTATCTTTTTCTGCTTAATGATCTGCAGGTCCTGAGCTTATGACAACAGTAGGAACTCTCAGGATTGTTGTTGCTAGGTGACTTGGTCACATGACATTGTGTTTTATGACATCACTTGGTGATGTCAATCCCCATTCCCAATGACAGCCATAACCCAAGGACTCGCTGTAGTCTATCCCTCTTGCCAAGTATTTCTGTATTCTTTTTAAAATAACCCTGGTTTAAAATAATAACAAAAATAACAAATGTAGGAAAAAGTATCAGATACAAAAAAACAAAAATAACACTATAGAATGAAAGACAAAACATTATGTTTGGAAAGATTCATCTAATCCCTTACTACTACATAAATTATTATAGCATCCCTGAAAGGTAGACATTTGTAAAATACACCAACTCTTAAGACAGTCTGTTCTCTTATTGAACAGATCTTACCATTTGTTTTTGTTTGTTTTTCTGATGTCCACTCTAAATTGGTTTCCTTGTAATTTAAACCAATTGTTTCTTATCTTTTCTTCTGGAACAACTCTGAACAATACCTCTCTTTTATATGATAGCTTTTTAGATATTTGAAGACAGCTTTCATGTGTCCCCATGGTGTTTTTCTTCCAGAATAAACAAACCCAGCCTTTCCAACTGCTCCTCATGTTTTTCCTACCAAATCCCTTGTCATCTTTGATGGTGTCTTCTGGATTCTCTCTAGTTTATCAATGTCTTTCCTAAAAAGCTATGCTTCAAACTGGACTTAAAATAGAAAGGGATTCAACTTGATCTTGAGCTATGCTGTTACTGATTTGCCTTTTTTTGGCAGTTGTGATGCAATGCCGATACAGTAATGTTGTAATGCAATACTGATGCCTCTTTAGCTTTGTGATCCAACAAGACTTCCAGATCTTTTTCACATGTATTCTTATAGAGTACAGTTCCCTTAGATGTTCTTCCAATTGTTTTTTTTCTTCCCAAATGTAAAGGACTACATTTATCATTGTTGAAATTGACCTAACTGGTTTCTGCATGTTGTTTCAGCTTGTTAGGATCCTGAATCTTGATACTGTCCTCAAAGATGTTTGCTATTTCCTCTACTTTTGAGCCATTTATAGATTTGATAATTATAATTTCTAGTAACACGTCCAATTTTTTTATTATGCTGAACAGCACATGGCCTATAACAAAGCCATGTAGTATACATCTCAAGGATTCCTTGTAGCTTGACATGGAACCATTAGTATAAACTCATTTGGTAAAATTTGGCGCCAGCTTTGTAGGCACATAATGATAGTATACTTGAGCTCAAATGTTGCTACCTCCTCTACTAGTCTCATGAAAAAAAATGTATTGAATGCTTTGCTGAAATTAAGATAGTTCTATGTTCATTGCATTCTTGTGATTACCTAAATTTTCTCACTCTAACAGAAAAGAACAAGTTAGAACACAGAACATAGAATAACAGAGTTGGAAGCGAAGATAGAAGTCTTCTAATCCAATTCCTTGCTTGAGCAGGAGACCCATAACATTTCAAACAAACAATTGTCCAGTCTCTTCTTAAAAGCCTCCGGTGATGGGGCATCCACAACTTCAGAAGGCAAGCCAAAGATGATTATTGATTGTTCTCAGTGTTAGGAAATTTGTCCTGAGTTCTAGGTTGCTTTTCTCCTTGATTATTTCCACACGTTGTTTCTTATCTTGCCTTCTGGTACTTTGGAAAATAGGTTGACCATCTCATCTTTGTGATAACCCCTTAAATATCGGAATCCTGCTATTGTGAACTAATAAATACTGCTACTGTTAACTAAAGTTGACTAAATATATTTATTCTTGATAAACTTTGGTGGCTCCTAATAGGCAATGCATTCTTTTCAAAATGATCACAGACTAATCGATTATTTGTTCTAGAATTTTCCCTGGTATTGATTTCAATCTGAGCTGTGTGTACGGTATTAACCAAATCCCCCTTTTGAAGATAGGAATAGATGAGCAACATTTACCATCTTCAGTCCTCTAACACTATGACCTCCACATAATGTGTCAATGTTCCCAGAAAGGAGCTTCCTTCAAGAGCCCTGGATATAACTTGTTTAGTCTTGGAAACTTAAAGCTGTGGTGGCACAGTGGTTAGAATGCAGAATTGCAGGCTAACTCTGCATTCCACTGCCAGGAGTTCGATCCTGATGGGCTCAAGGTTGACTCGGCCTTTCTTCTTTCCAAGGTCAGTAAAATGAGGACACGGATTGTTGGGGGCAGTATGCTGACTCTGTAAACTGCTTAGAGAGGGCTGTAAAGCACTGTGAAGCAGTATATAAATCTAAGTACTATTGCTATTAAAAGTATTCATCATAGCCAGCTTTACTCTCTTACCATCTCTTCAACTACCTTGCATCGTCACTCCCCCCTTTTGTCAATTGTTCTGCTTAAATCTAATTGAACATGGTCCTTTCAGGAGAGAAGACTGAAGCCAAGTAGGGTTGCAAGAGTTCTGATCTCTCATGGCCACTTGTTACTTATCCTACCATCTCATCTTAGCATGAGCCAGGAGGAGTCCCATTCCTTCCCTTTTCTTCCTTTGGCTACTAACATACTCCCAAAGATTCTTTTTGTTGCTTTTAACTTCTCTTGCTGCTAACCTAAGTTTCCTTCCCAGTTTCTTTAGCCTTTCTAGTTTTCTTTTTTTTCCACAGTTGTTACCTGCTGTTAGACCTCCTTTGTGATTATACCCACATTCCATTTATTATCCACATATCTTTTAACCGTTAGCACAATCAAAAGCTCCCTGTGCTTCTACAATGGTTTTGTAAATTGCCTCTCCTCCATTTTTCCTTAACTGGAATGGTGGGGTTTTACTTCTAGTATTTTTTTTTTTTAAAAGGCTCCAGGCTTTTTATGTTACTTTTGTTCTGATAATAGCAGAGGTGTGAAAAAAGGCAGAGTCAGCATTGCAATGTAAACCCCAACGCTCTTGTACATATGTCGAAATCACATGTACCTACAAAGGGGGGGGGGAGCTTGCATTGAGATGACCCTTCTACCATCTTGCCTTTGACAAAGTGAAGTGAAGCTGCTGCCCAAGGTTTTTTGTCCATTGGATCTTGCTCAATACTTCTCCAAAGTAATTAAAATTGGCTTTCCTAAAATCTACCATTTCTTTTTCAGTAAAAACTCCAAAGTAATCTGTTCACTTCTTCCCAAAACTCCCGCTATTTTATTTTTGCTAGCAATTCTGTATTGGCTAGAATTGGATCTAAGATAGCCAATCCCGTTGTCTCTTCTTCCATCTTCTGGAAAACAACATGGTTAGCAAGACTTCTAAGAGATGGAGGGAGGTGTGCAGTGTAAACCATTACATGTCTGGGTAGTTGAAATCTCTCTTATAATAAAGTAATAAGTTATGCTATAATCACTCCTGTGTTTTAAGGAATGTTATCATTAAAGAGAGCATGAAAAAAACTGAAAAACAATAGAACTGTATTCAAAACTAAATGCTATCAAAAAACACCACCCCAAACTTTGAAACGCTGTGAGATTCTCTCTTTAAGTCTATATATGTGTGTTTATGTATGTAAAGAAAATTACACTGATCTACAGTTTTTTAGGATTTTTCAGAAATAATTCAGTCCCCTCTTCAATCAGTAATTTAAATAAAGCCTTCAGTTTTCAAAAGCCTTATTTAATCCTCATTATTTTCAGAATGGCCATTAACAAAAACAATGGCATTACTGTAATATATTGGTTCTGCCAAACATTTGAAACTCTTAAGTGCACTCTTTAATCTATTAGGTTTTCAAGAACCAATTGGCATGCTGTTACGCAATATTAGCTACATTATTTAGGTGGCTCAAAAAAAGAGGTGTGTGAATACTGGGTGGTTGTTTTTTTTAATGCAAGCTTCTTGCACTCTGCGCCCACTTCTAAAATCATAGTAGTAGTTTTTTTAATTCATGAATTAACAATCAGACTTGGGCAAAAATTATTTCTAGAAATAAGTGATTGCATTCTTATACCAGCTTTGAAGGTTTCTTTGTTGAAGCTCTTTATTTGACAAGCCAAAGAGAGCTGTTAGAACAATAAACACATTTCTGACTTCAGAGGGGGGGGAAAAAAACTCTAATATAACACTCAGTGTGTGCTAAACATTACAATTGCAGTCCAGTTAATAAATATATCTCCATAAGGAAGCAAATTTGAACTTGCTAATTACTACACTACAGTGCAGCGCAGTGGCCTGGAGGTGAAGACACTCGCCTAAGGTTGAGAGTTCAATCCTAGGCAGTGACAGAAGTTTCTCTCTCAGGGCACAAAGAGAAAATAAATACTGCAAACTCAGCTTAGGCACCAGGAAGGGCATCCGGCCAGTAAACGCTCAGCTCCATTCAGTCACCCTGACCCTACTCCCAAGCAAGAGATTATGTAAAGGAAAAGGTTCCCCGTGCACATATGTGCTAGTCATTTCTGGCTCTAGAGGGTGGTGCTCATCTCCGTTACAAAGCCAAAGAGCCAGAGCTTTCCAAAGACTTTTCTGTGGTCATGTGGCCAGCATGACTAAACACCAAAGACACAAAGAATGCTGTTACCTTCCCATCAAAGTAGTCCCTATTTTTATACTTGCATTTTTACATGCTTTTGAACTGCTAGGTTGGCAGAAACTGGGACAAATAGCTGGAGCTCACTCAGTAACAGGGTGCTAGGGATTTGAACCACCAAACTGCCAATCTTTCTGATCGACAAGCTCAGCGTCTTAGCCACTGAGCATCTTAGACTACTGAGTAGTATTAGACTACTAAGACTACAGTGTCTTAACTACTGTAAAAAGGGGGGAAAATACTACATCATCAGAAAAGGGTTGTGTCATGCTCAGATGTTACTATTTCCATTTTTCTGCATGACATTGAAGATCAGATGAAAATTTATCTGGCCCTCAGTTCTTTCAAACCAAAACGAGAAGGAAGCAATCACTAATATTTCTAAGCAAATGGATCAGCATATCTTGAAATGAAAATTACTGCTTAAGTTTTGGTACTCTGCTTTGGGTACTCAATAAAGTTCACAATGGAGTTATATCAATATTTAAAATATTTTTAAAGACAAATCACATCTGTCTTACATCCCCCATCAAACATGACATTCTTTTCATTTCAAAATCGAACAACAGCTACAGTGGCAAATTGCAGAAAGGGAAGTTATATATCAAGGGAAGGAGTATTAAGAATAAAGAAGATTACCAGATAAGATGCTTTGTGGGGCTGTTAGTAAGAGACAGTCTAATTTGTGTTATTGTTCAAATGAATCCTGTGAGTTCTCATTTATACATAAGGAGAATATGAGAATGTATATAAAGGAATCTACATGTATGTATATGGATTTGCAGAGCAAGTATAAGATACGTTATAGACTAATGATGGCAAACCTATGGCATGCGGGCCAGAAGTGGCACGCAGAGCCACTTCTTCCGGCACGGGAGAGGTTGCCTGGAAGAGCCCCACTGTGCATGCGCATGCTCCACCTGCCCGTCAGCTAATTGTCGGGTATCTGGTGCACATGCATGGGGGACTGGGGGCACAAGAGACATGTGCGCATGTGCACCCACCCGGGGGGGTGCACGGGTTTTTTTTGCATGCATGCGCAGAGACACATGACATGTGGGGGGGTTGCATGTGCATGTGCAGAGATGCGTGGGCACGGGAGGATCACACACGCATGCGCAGGGGTGTGGGGGAGACCTATGTGTGCATTGCCTTCTGGGGTGCTGGCATGCGAGCAGGAGCACAATTTTCAGCACGGGAGCCCAAAAAGGTTAGCTGCCATTGTTATAGACAATGCACATAAGAATTTTCCAATCTAACATCCAACAATAACACAACTTGTCATGTTACAAACTTCTTGCTTCTCATGATGCCCCACTTTTTAATGTTCTTATATAGCTTGGATAGCAGCTTAAAAAGTAGAAAGTGTTGCTTTTGCTGACACTATTCATCAAGATCATCTCTGTTACTAATATTTCTATACAGGCCACTCTGAGTATTGTACAAATACTCTTGCAGCAGAACGATAAGTGCATAGTGCAGAAATAAAGGTTTGATAAGGGATAGTCTGCATCATGTCAGGATGAGGAGCAGGAAGAAAAAAGTAATCCATTTCTTACCAAGTAGGTAATAAAATAAAATAAATGGCTTGCTTGCTTGTGATTTATCTGACCCAATGATTCTGGCCCTGTGAAGCCTGTTAATAGTGAACAACCAACATTTCACACAGTACCATTATTGATTCTCAGTGCCCCTTGAATGTTTAGAAAATAATGGAGGAGTAATACGTTGAATGGCTATGATTCCCATTCTTCTTTTTCTTTTTTAATAGTATACCTCTATGTACCATATGGCTATTTGAAAGTTATTTCTTCTGTTTTCAAGTAGCATAACAAAGCACTCCTAGCACAGAAACACAGCCCAAGTCCTTGGAAAATCTCTGCATCCACACTGACTGCCAGCATGAGTGCATCTTCAGAAGAACTCAAGCCGAGATTTTTATACTTGAGGTAGGCAGAATTATCAGAGACTCATCTGAAGGTACAGCTGAATGTGGATTTTAGGGCTTCAAATTCGAAGACCAAAAAAATGTTTTGGAGCATGTGAAGATGCTCACAATGCACCCGTGTGAAGCATCTTAATGCTGCCATGCTTTGTTTTTTCTAGGCTTCTCCTCAATTGTAATAACAAACAATTACAGCTGTCAGTTGCCATTACTAGAATGGCAAGTAGTTTCGCTTTATTTATACGTTTATGTGACCCTAAAATATCTACTTGATAAGACTCAGGTCTTATAGTACTACTCTTACTAGGCAAATTGCAATTTAACCAAATGTGGTGGTTTAAGTAAACCTAATCAAGTCCTGCTCCTGTAGCTCCTACCATTGTCAGTCTGTAGGATCTGGGGTTTACAAGCAAGAAGAGTTGTTCTGCCCTCACTATACGTTGGTCTGCGTGCAGCTCGACATGCAGCTAAATCCACCTATCCTCCAATAAAACAGACCATGTGCGTAGATTTGAATGATTTATTGAAAGAACAGGATATAGTAAAACCAGGGAAAATAGGAATACATACAATGAGAACCAAATACAAGATAGATAGTATTGTTACTGCACTTGTTTTGAGAGTGCGGGCTGATGGGTAATGGGGTGGAGTCAAACAATATACTTGTTGTCTCTCCGGCCACTAGACAGGCTAGAGCAGGGGTCTCCAACCTTGGCAACTTTAAGCCTGGTGGACTTCAACTCCTAGAATTCCCCAGCCAGCAAAGCCCCTGGGCTAGAGAGCAAAAACAGTACATAAAGATCACATGTTGGGGCATATTTATCCCTCTGGCCTAGAGAACTAGATGGGTCTAGAGAACAACTTCAATATGTAAAAGTTACATGCTGGGGCATGACAAGAGTTGTTCAAATTCTGCTTCTCACAACAGGCCAAGATATTCATTTCAGATTCACGGAACACACTTAGCTTTAGTTGAACTTAGTGAAAGGGAAGTAGAAATATGTGCAAAAGTTGTGCCTCTTATGATGGATATCAATAAATGGCTGTAATTATTTTTCCTTTGGGTTCTTTCTTTTACGTGAGTCAAATAAAATATGAAGTTACAACAGAAACATGGAAAATGATGTTCAACCTGAGGGGAAAAATATGCATGAAGATGGGTTCCTTTTTTTTTTTAAAGCAAAGTGACAGCAATTTATTTCTGTCATAATTAGAAGACATTTAAAGGCACAGCTCTTCTGTGTCTAATTTCAGAAATGGTATATGTGTGAGAAAATGGAGCAGGAAAATATTGCTGTATGATCTCCCGGGTATATAAACTGTCTGGAAACGCTAAGCCTGTTTGGGAAAATTACTGAGGGGGGCGGAAATGGACAAAAACAAGTATCACACAGAATTTCTCATGAAGCAGAGGAAGAAGTTGAAGTCAGTTAAGGAGCTGGTCTGAAAGAAAAAGAAAGATGGTTGATGAGCAAAGTTGGATTTAAAGAGTTTCAGACTGCTGGTGGTAACCAAGTTTTGCGATGGAATAAAGATAACTGAAGAGGGCTTTTGGATAAATGAAAATCACCAGAGATGGGAGAGGAGGAATCAGTTTATCCTGCGTAAGTTTCCTGAGGGAAAAGATGACCAAGGCTCTACTAGCCACAAGACACTGCCAGCTAGATTTTGTCTGAAGCCCACGGTTAATACTAAGGGGAATTCACTTATAGCTACATTTCAGAATAGACACTATTGTAATAGTAACAGAAGCTGTACTATTGCAAGCAAGGAGATAGCTGAGCTCAGAATGGTACAAAAATTAGGCAATAAATCAATTTACTGCATACCAACTTTCTTTGCTGGCAGACAAACAAGGGAGAAGGGAATCTGAAGATCAGTTCATTTGCTTTAGCTGCAAGTCACAGAATTATCTAGCCATAAAAGTCAAACTCAGAGAAACCAAAGTTTTTCTATCTTCAAAATGTCACAAATAAAGAAAAAAAATCGAATTGTTTCACAGGATCTTTACATGCTGTGTTTTGTCTGTTTGATCCCAAGAATTTCCACATACCTGCTGACAGTGGGGTTTTGGGAAAAGGAATCTTTTCAGATTTCATGGGGTAAAAATGATTAATGAAATTACCTAATGTTTGGTAGGTAATGCTATGAAAACTGTAGAAAGAACTCTTGGCAAGAAACACCCAGTTTCAGAGAATTAGATGTAGGGAGTTTGAAGCTAAATTTCTTTAAATCTTTGATTCTTCTCACATAATTCTAATCTTATTGGTTTGGGATTAAATCAAATATGATGTATGGAGACAAATATTTCAGATTTCAGAGAGACACAAGTGGGAACATGTGAACAGTATTTTGATTCACATGAAATTATTACTCTTCACCCACCACTTGTAATTTGATTGGGAAATGATCCCTACAATCATCTATTGAATTATTGTTGATCTCTTAATTCTCTCCATTTTAGAGTTTTACAAACAAAAAGTAAATAAATCTTTCTTTCCTTGACACTCCATCTACTTAATTGTCCCTCAGTTCAATTCAGATGATTTTTTAGGAATTTGGTTATGTAGATTCCCCAAGTCAATATGAAGATTCCCACTTTCAATTACTGTTTAAATGAATCCAGTTTGTGTTTCTACTTCTGAGACTGGATATCATTTCTGACTTAGGGACCCATCTTCTTGTTCTTTGTAAATGTGTCAATGGCACGGAAGAAATAGCTATCATAGATTTTTCAATTGCAAGCTTTTTACTAGGCAATATACTACTAGTCATTAGAGAAATCATAGATTTTTCAATTGCAAGCTTTTTACTAGGCAATATACTACTAGTCATTAGAGAAATCCAACAAGACAAGAAGGTTTATGCAATCAGTAAAAGAAAATGCTTGCTTTTGTAACATGGAATATAGACTTTGAGAACAGATGTGAGACGGAATGTTAGTGAAAAGTAATGAAAGTTTCCCCTCCTAGAATTTGGTGGCATTGCAATATGGCCTTTGACAGAGTTCCCCAATTTTTCTGGCTCTGTGGACCAGCGGGGGTTGGTGGGTATGGGGATGATTCCATGCGAATCACTGGGAAATGGAGTGCGTGCAGACCACACTTACCCACTGCTCATGCAAGTGGGAATGCACATAAACGTGTTTGGCCACCACTTCCATGGCCCGGTTCTGAATGGCTCATGGACCAGTAGTGGTTGGGGACCTCTGATCTATGACATGACCATTCTAAAGGGCACTTGGAAAATTCTAATGGGGATACATTCAAGTATGGGATGTCCTATACAGATGTGGAGGTATTAATGTATTTCTTAAAGTATATCATCAGTTGGGATGAAAGATGGTAATTTCCTTAGACTTTATGAGTTGGGCATTTTTTTTTTTTACTTTTGATATGTGTGTCCGAGATTCATCATTACTGGGCTAGGCAGACATGTTTTGGGGGAGGGGAGAGAGAGGGGGGAGAGGGAGGGAGAGGAAGAGGGAGAGATATCATATGAGTGATATGGCATCAGCTCTTTTTTTTCTTCAAATTCCCACTCAACTTGTGACATTGATTGGTAGACATACACACAACCTGGATGTTATTTTGGAATTATTTTCTTTTAAAGTTTAAATAATAATGCCAGTAGATCTGAAAATTTTAGGGGACTGGAGAACTAGTAAGGTGGCCCTATTATTATCAACATCACCTGTTACTACTTGTTTTTAGTTTTGGTTTGTAGTTTTTAATTTTTTTAAAAAAATAATACAAAATTGTTTTAAGCATTTATTGATTCTTTTATCTTTGTTATATGTGGCTCAGAATCCTGTGTTTGCAAGATGTGCAGCTTGATAAGTTGAACTAATAAATAAAATATAGAAGCGTATCAACTAGAGAAATGTAAAATATATAAATTTAATGTATACTTATATTTAATTTGTACCAATAAGCCAATGAAGTCCAGCATTATGTTTCTCAAAACTTACAAACCAGATGGTTTTTAGGAGTCTTACCCTGGAAATATCAAATGTTTAATATCAGGGAATTCTAAATGACTTCAATTGTACAACATGTCAAGTTATAAACAGACAAGCTAAAATGTGGCTGACTAGTTTGTAACAATGTATTTTGCAATCTGAAATTAGTATAAGGCAAAAGTCCTTAAGCATCCCTCACAAAACGCTTGATTCTCCAAATAATTTGGGGGTTCCAGTTACCTACAGAATTTCAACCAGACCTGCTTACTCTAACTTTCAATAGACATACCGTATTTCCCCATGTATAAGCCACCCCTTTTTTCCAAAATTTTCAAGCCCAAAAAGTAGGGGGGTGGCATATACAAAGCAGGTACACTTTTTATACGTGAAAAATGCATAAAATAATAAAGTAGGAATAAACTGGTTTTCCAGCAGTATGCTATACTTTTTTGTAAAAATTGTACGTGATGATACGATTACGAGTGCGAGTACGCGATAGAAATGCATACGCTAGGCATCGGCCTGAATGCTTCGCTCCTACTCTCGCCCGATGCGTAGATTGCTAGCGTCGCCGCTCGCACCGCTGGCGCCATGACCGGTTGTAGATCTAGACGTCGAATTTTGTTTCTTTGTAAATTTTCTTTCTTCATAACTTGTTTCTCTAATAAAATATTTTTTTCAAAACTTCACAGTCCAAAAATTGGGGGGGTGGCTTATACAAAGGGGGTGCTTATACATGGGGAAGTACGGTAAGCTTTGCAATGACCTAAATGAAATGTTCTCAATCCACCCAGCAGGATAGGCACACCATAACAAATAACACATTGCAACATATTGCAACATATTTTGCAACAATAAGTTGAAAACCAGTAAAACTGTATTTTTTAAATGGTCCTTCAACATATTCTTAAAGTGAGGTTTCATGAAAACTCAAAGAGAAACCATCTTTAGGTTTCCAATCGTTGTAGTATTTGGGCTGGACATTCAAGAGGGCGGCATCCATTTGATATCTGGGCCCAGATTTTCCAATGAAGGACATTTAGTGAGAAATGGCATAAGCATTTTTTGTGAACATCACAACTGAAAAATCCTCCAAGAAGCCTCCCTTGTCCCAGAAGAACAAGAACTAGGCACTTTTTCTTCAATACCTATTCAAGCAATAAATATGTCAGGGAAGTCAAGTCAAAAAAAGATCATCTTCATTATTTCCTCTAAGAGTCTACACAGAGGCTACAGCTAGATTACTGGGGCTAAATTTAAAATTAAATGCAGAAAACAAATGGAATCAGAGCAATCAAAAGAAGAACCAATACAGTAGCTTTTACACTGATTGCTTAAATTGCTGGGTCTTGATTGAAAAGATAGGTACATGTTCAATTGTTCTAAAACTCAGGAGCCAGGGATTTATTTAGATCGGGAATTTTTGAGCTAAACCAACATAACTTGGCATTTCCTTGGCTCTGTCAAATAAAGAATTAGTGTTTCTTAAACCACAGCTGCTTGCATGTTCCAGATATATTGGGGTTACTTTTCAGTCATTCCATTCAAGTAACATCTTTTTGGACCACATTCAAGTTTCTCTACACAGGAAAGACCTTTGTAAAGTGTTACTCATTCCACTACAAAGAAAAGATTTTGTATTACCCTCCCCTCCCCTCTTAAAATCTTACACAAATATATAGAATGGTTAATATTTTCTTAAATCACAATAATGATGACCCAAATGTAACCATTTAGTACTTTTGTAAAAAAAAATGCTGTTTTTTTTATAGAGAAATCCATTATATACAGTACGTGTTTATTCAGAAGTTCCCCTGACTTCAGTGGAGCAGTCTATCTGGTAAGTATATACAGAATTGCAACTTTAATGTCATGTTTCCAATTTTTTTTGCAGCTTCTCATAAAGGTAAATTCAAACGATGAGCCTTAAATGTTTTAAAATGGTAAAGTATTAGCTAAAGTTATTTAAGTTGCTTCAAATGCTTTTGATGACTTGTGTTCTAACTTCCAGCCTGTTGTACAGCAAAAGTCAAGATAGAATTGTTACAAATAACATTTAAAATTAATAAAATCCCAAACTAAATTGGTTTCCTTGCAGTTAAAATAAGTAGGGAATATCGATTGAGTTTATACATAGAACTGGTATCATACTTTTGGTTTGTGTCACTCTAACTCAAGCATCATGGGTTTGTGAACCCCAACTCTGATTTGTTATTTAATATTGGTTAAATCATATAGTTATCATAACATGAAAATTAGTTTTTAGACTTAAGTGCATGAAAAAGCCTAGAATCATATTTATTAAGTAGTAGCACTTTGCAATCAGGTGAATTTCTAAAATAAGATATGTGGAAGATAAATCCAGTTAAGGCCAGAAACACCATCTAAGCTAAAAACTTAATTGTTTTCATTCTAACCTCATAGGAACAATCTGGTTATTCAGTGTGAATTATCTGTATTTTAATAGTTTGGACATAACATTGCAAATGCTTTGTATTCTATAATTTTAATCACCCTTCCCCAATCTGATACCCTCCAGACGTATATTGGTCTGTTTATGTGTGCAATCAGAATGGCTGAAATACCTAGAAGGCATCAACAGTAAACAGCTACCATGTACTATCAATCTCTGGTTTCAATTGAGGGTTAAAATTAACTATATCAGTGCAAACTGTAGTATTTATATGTTTGCCTTTGAACAAGCCAAAAGTAGCTTATTTCATGCATAATGTTGAATTGTAATGGGTAGATTCACACCACCTTCAATCAAACCAAATAAATCAAATGTTGGCTCAGCCTTGCAGGTGAATTGGGCATCTATGACTAGAAAAATACTCTCAGCCAACAACAGAATGGATTTGCTCCACTTTAGACTTTCCAGAAGAGCATAAAAATTGCTTTACCCTTCTTTCTACTTCAAGTGTTAGGGTGGTTCCATAATATCACAGTAGCCAGGAAATTCCACTCCATAAGGCTAGCAGATGCACAGAACCACAGTTTATGACTAAGGATAAATACAACCTGCAAATAAACAGAAACAAAGCAAAATGAGGATAACTTTAAATAGCTTGTATTTTTCTCTTCCCTTTGCCAACATTCAGTTTGTGTTTGTTTATGCAATCCTGAAGGCACAAAAGAAAACTTCATTTTCCTAGCAAATCAACATTATGGTTTCAGTGCAATGAAACATGAATTTTTATCTACACTAACTGCAAAATATTGGCTGGGTCTTCCAGGACATGTGGCCATTTTCTGAATACAACCAACAGTTTGGAAAAGTCCTTAAATGTGGTAATGTGAGCTGTTAACAAATTATTACAATGAAACGGTTACATCCATGCCTGCTAGTTTAGGAGGCCAATGAAATTCAGCAATAAATTATCTTTTATAAAGTAGATATTCTGTTGTACAGAATGTTTTCCTGCAGTGCAGTAATAAAATAATACCCAAATAAGACTGACATATGGAGATTTTAACAATATGGATATCTATCAACAACAGAGGATTGTTGTTTTTTTAAAAAGTTTTCATGTAAAGGTAAACTCCCTTTTTATGACCCCGTAATCCCTTAATTTGGGGTAGAATTGGAGTGATTGGATGGAGCTGAGTGTTTACTACCTGGATGCTCTTCCTGACGCCACACGGAGTTCACAGCAGATATTTTTTCTTTGTGTCCTAGAAGAGAAACATCTGCCATTACCTAGAGTTGAACTCTCAACCTTCTGAATGGAAGATGAAAATATTCACCACTAGACCACAGCCACTCTTTCATGCAAAGGTAATACAATGTTGTACAATACAATACAATGATAAATGAAAAAAAGAATCCCACTGATTGTTAAATTATTCTGTTGGATGCAAAAGCAGTTCCTCTCTCAGAATTATTGGGCTGCATTACACTGATTCAACGGTGTGAGAAAAACAAGTTGAAGAATCCTAGCCAGATATCTGGAGACTGGGTCCCAAATTAAATTTGCCTTTCGCCAAATTAGACAATTAGTTTATTTAGGTAAGCATTCCCAACACTGACTAGTTGTAGCTCTCCCAAATTTCAGAAAGGAGTCTTTCCTAGAACCATTTGGAGAAGCCAAAAAATTAAAAAAAATTCTAACATTTTTAACCATGACCAATGATTGATCAATGTATATGGAATAAAAAAATAATGCTGGCCCATCAACAGTTTTTGAGCGGTGTCAGATTTCAGAGGCACAGTGCTTTTCCAGGTTTGGTTTATTTTGGCATAAGGACACTAAATACTTAGATGCATTGGGCAATATGCATATTTCTTCACAAATAGATAGGCAGAGCCCAGATGGAAGCAAAACAATGAACACTTTCATAGCTTCTCCAACCTTCACTGCTGTACCATAATAGCCAACTGTTATCTGAAGACTCTATTTGGGGTCTGTTATTTTGCCTTTTTTTCAATTCTAACTTTTTTTTCCTTTGAAAAGCAATGTAGCACATCCTTTTCTACAAAAGAAATGGAATGAGAAGGAGTAAGGTATGTCCCATTCACCTGAATGTATGTACATTTAAGAATAGTATTTAGTCCTCTTCTTAGCTACTTTTTAAAAGTCAATAGACAATACAGACAATACAGTTAATCTGTGAAATCAACTCAAGAATAAGGTTGTTTTGTTATTTTTCCTTAATAAAAAGAGGCACTATTCACTATTTTGCTAGATCTATTTACAGGTCCAAAATTCTCAGCAGGTACTTGCCTCAGGCAACTATCACTGCAAAAAGACTCATTTCTAAAGTTATAGGATCTTATATGAACTGCAATCCATCCACTTTAACAGTCCTACAATAGGCATTCCGTTGAGCTACATCTTGCAGTCCCCCTGGGCTTTATAGAGTGGTTACATGGAAATTCAAATAGCTTTAAAAGTAAATCTTCTCATACATATGTAAGATAAACTGCACCTACTGATTTTTTTTCCTGCTAACCAGCAATTAAACTTATATAGTTAAACACACACAATACATTCCTCTCCTTTGCAGAGGCAGGAAGGAAGAATAAAAATATTTCATCAAAATTTAATGAAAAAAAAAGGAAACTGTAAGTTTAAAAAATAGAAAAGAAAAACAAAAACCACCCAAACCTGGCACAAATGGCACAACCCAGCTCTTCTGCTGGGAAGATGAAAATTTTGCCTTTATATTTAAGTGGAACGCCATTTTTTCTCATTTTAATTAGTGCAGCAATCCGAGAAGTATTTATACGCTATTGAATATGATTTTTCACAAATCATCTGTTATGGTATACTAGTAGTCAAATTACTGTAGTAGAAAACAGTTAAATGTCTATTAGGTGGCTTCTAAAGTAATGAAATGGGACTTCCAGGGAGTGAAAAAAAATCACTTGGCAATACTTTTATTAGGATCAATACATATATTTTAAAATAAGTTGACAAATTTCCTAGTTTACTAAACCCTTTAGCTGATCAGGTGCTATATAAAGGAGGAAATAGAAAAAAAGTACAAAAATTGTCTCACTCCTATAGCACTAAGTCTTAAACCTAAAGATTGGGTCTATGTTTATACCCTGGAATAAATCATGATTTGGATTTAGTCATGGTTTGTTAAATTTGCACTAAATTAATGAAACATGGATTACAAGTCACCAAGGGAGAATTCACACAATATAACTAAACAAAAACATATTATGGCTTTGTACAGTTTGAGGAATTTATGCATCTGAAGCAAAGCACATTGGCCTCAATGTAATTATGCAAACAGTGCAAATTGGGTAATTTGTATCTCCAAAATTTGACTTGCATGATGATGGCAAAAATTATACAGCAATTTGCATGATGGTGTCACAGACGTACATGTTGATACTTGCCCCCCCCCCCAAATGAAGATGGCCGTGTTTATGAACTTGGTTGATTTGAGAGCAATTTCTCTGTGGGATTCATGTTTCCATTTTTAAAATGTTATGGAATAAAGACAAAGGGTCAATCTCACCATTGAAACACTCCTCATTTTGTGAGATTCCTCTTCAGTCTTCTGAGAAAGCACCAATCTCTTGTTGAGCAAAGGGCAGAGGGAAAAAAATCTAGCAATCTTGTAGCAGCTATGTACTGTAGTTAGGGTTGTCCAGCCAGAAATGGAACGTAATATAGCATAACCAGATATATTCAGATTTACTTCTTACACTATAGCAGATGCCTATGGGATCATAGCATTAAGGTGAAATCTAAGTGTATTTGCTCCGAAATTAAGAACACTGAAATTTTCATAACATTGTAATCTCCAGAATCTGAACTGCTCCAAGTCCAAAGGAGGTTCTGCCAGATTTAGTTGAACTGCCATATGCACCAAGCCTATTTTTCTTTTTTAACACACACACACACGCACGTGCACACACACACTCAAAATTGTCTACCAAGGCCTGTTCCATTTATACTTAGGTTACACCTCAGTTATAGTATTTATCACAGCTATAACACTTTTAGCATATCACATGCAGACTATTACTTCTATTTATTTTACACTAGCAAACCTAGTTAAACCAAGAGAACGATTCTGTCAAGGTTGCCCGTAGATGAATATGCCTGGAGGGGAATTAAAAAAAAAAAAATCTTAATTCAACATTTCCTTCCAACCGAGCGCCTATTTTATAACTTTACTTGTCAGTTAAGTACTCTTTCAGCGCGGTGATAGCTTCAGTGTTAGACACACAATAGGCTTTACTTTCTCAGGTGCCCAATTTCAACTGAAACTTCCGTACTTAAAAAAAAAACATGTTTGGCTTACTTACACACACACACACACACACACACACACACACACACACACACACACCCTCCGCCCGCTTTCCCCTCCGCACCATTTTTAAAGCCTCGTCCGATTGTCCTGTATTCTAAAATACAATACAATTGTTTCTTCTTTTAATAGGAATTTTAACGCTGCCGCCGTTGGCGAAGCAGTGGGAGGAGGAGAATCCTTTTTCGACTACGCTCGGAGATCGACTAGGCTTCCCTGCCCGGAGCTCAGCGCCTGGTACTGTTTGGCTCAAAGGGCGGTCGCAGTTGCCCTGAACAGGTGGTCAGAGCAGGAGGCGGTTCAACAGGTGCAGCTTGGCTGCCATGAAGTCATGGGCCAAGCTGCACCTGTGGCACTTTTCCAGCCGCTGCTGAAGCGGCGGGGACTGGGTGGACGAGGGCCACCCCGCAAAGCTAAAGCGTTGCTTTAGGCGCTGTTCAACCTCGCCTGGAGGGCTTATAGCGAGCCAGTTCTCACTTTGAAAGCCGGCCATGGGTGAGAAAGCGGGAACTTGGCCCTTGGGAGACCCGCCACCTCAGACTTAGGAAGACCACATGTTTGTCAGCTGGTGAAGCGCTTGGCTGGGAATGAACAGGAAACCCGAGCGGTTTCGGCACCTGGCTTTTGTTATGTACGTTGTCTGGCCGCCTCAAGGAAAAGTGTGCCTGAGGTTATTCCCTTTCTAATGCCGCGGAGAAAAATTAGGAAACCTAACGCCTTCCTCACATCCTCCACTTGAAAAAAAAAAGAAAAAAAAGCTCCCTCTTCTCTTTCCCAATACATAAGCATCAAAGCGCAGCCACGGCGGGCAGGAGCTTGAAGCTTAACGCTGCCGTTACGGCCGAGGCTGCCTCTCGCCAGAGCGAGAGCTGGAGCGTCTTCCCGAGAGCGGGCGGCAGGAGGCGCTGGCGGGTCCGCTCTAACGGGCTCTTGATGGGCTCCCTGCCGAAATGAGTCCCTCATTCCCGCGGCCGAGGCGCTAAGAAACGGAGGGACGGGCGCGCGCCGAGCGAGCGCTCACAGCTCTTCCTTTCGCGGCTGAGCAAAGTAACTCCGATGGAGTAAGAGTGCAGCCGCGATCGCAGAAGCCAGAGCGCCGGGCTTGAGCGTGTGGGCGGGGAGGGAGGGGGAAAAGAAGAGCATCGCTGCACCGCCAGCAAAGAAGAGAAGGAAGGTGGGGGGAACTGTTGCCTTTCCCTTCCTTCCTTCCTTCCTTCCCAGACCAGGCAACTGGCAACTCCGGGAAGACGAGAGGTTTCCTCCTCGCGGCTCTGGCCAGACACCGCCTGAGCAAGAGACTCCTGGTATAAAGTTATCCAAAGTCGCTATGGCCCCGGAGGCTGGAGCCCTCGGCTTACTGGCGGCGATTGTCTCCTTCGTCGCGCCCTCGGCTGCCTTCCTGGGAGCAGCTCGTGGCCAGTTCTCGGCAGGTAAGGACTTGCTCCGTTCCAAGGCGTCCCGTTTCTATGGGGGGGAGGGAGGGAGAGAGAGAGAGAGGGAGGCCGCCTCCTCCTTTGCCTCTCTTGGCTTCTCCCGCTGGGTGCCCGGTGAGGGGAATCTTTGGGGTTCGAAGAGTTCCCCGCCAGTTGGAAGAGAGGGAGTGGGTGGAGGTTGTACCGAGGAAAGGGTCCCATTAGAGAAGCGGGGGGAGAGTTTCTTTCCCGGATGATTCCGCCACATTCCTCAGATTAGGGAAGGAGGGTGCCCAGCAGCCTCGTGCTTGCAATGGAGAGGTTTCCGACCCCCACCCCATCCTCTCCCCGAAAAAGGCTAGCCGTTCGGGCTTCTCTCTCTTGAGTTGCTTCGGAGGTTGAAGAAAGCGGAACGCCGCGGTGCCTTCCTTCCAGAATCCCACCTGGCGCGTTCAAAGAGCGAGAAAGAGCCTTGTCGACTTTGGTTCGCCCTTTCCTCAAATCGCCCTGGCGCTGGCGGCCGCGGGATGGGGCTCTTTGTGTAAAAAATATATATATATATATCACTGGAGTTTTTGCGTCTTGGAACTGGAGAGGGATGGGGGGGAAGAGAAGAGCCAGATCGAGTTTGAAGGGACCCATTATAGACCATCGAATCCAACCCGCTGGCTCGGTGCAGGAATCCACCGGGGCTTCCCAGAGGTTGCACATTTTCGGCTTCTCACGCCAATCGTCGACCTCTCGCCTGGTCAGTTGCCCAGATCCTGTTTACATAGCCTTGGCTCGTTACATTTTGGAATGTCTCCTCGGCTTTGTTAGTAGAGAGGGGGGCGCATTGCGAGAGGTGGGGTGGGCTGATTTCTGTATGATCGCGGCAAAACACACACACACACACACACACTCACACACACACTCAAGGCACAAAGGCACAAAAGGAATCCTAAGTTTTCCCGGAAGCTTTTGCTAACTTCTTTGTATCTAAAGTGGAAAGGAAGAGGAGGGCTTCTTCGTCTAATCGGAGTTTTGAAGGGAAGGTGGTGCTTTAGGGCCACCGCTTTACCTTCTCCTCCCCGGGATCTTTTTAAGCAGCCCCTTTCCCTTTCAAAGGGGAAGGGAAAACAACCGCGAAAGAGTTAATACTTTGGCGCGGTTATCAGGCTTTTTCTAAAGCAAACAAGCTGCACCCAACAGCGACGGGCCGATACCTCCTTTCTTCTGTTGACTTAACTGCCGGGCTAACTTTTGGCCCGAGGGGGGCTGATCTCGGCGGCAGCGACTTCCCGCGGGTGGAATGGCTTTGGACGCACAGACTCCCCTGCCCACAGACGTTCAGAAATAACTTGGCATGTGTTCTGGTTAGCGAGCGCCTTTCAGCCTCGCCTTTGTTTCTGGAAAAACGGTGATTAAGCACCAAGGAGAAAGTCATCTGAAGGCTTTGGGGTGGGAGGGAGGGGGGAGAGGAATGCAAGTTGACAGCTACAAGAGCGAAATGCTGAAAGTCCCAACAAACCTGCTTGCCCAGTTCAAGGGATGGTGCCTATAGACATCCCAGAAACGGTACTGGCTGGTTATCCTTTTGTCTGGAAGGAAAAAGCAGCCGTTCGGGTTTGCAACAGCCTGTGAACTCGTAAAAGAGACCCTTTTGCAAGCTTCCTCCCCAATACAGATTCATTTTAGAACCTACTGAGAGTGTTTGACCTCTGACACTGTTTCTTGTGTTTTCTATGTAGGATCAGAGAAACAGCCTGTCTTAATCTAGTTGGACTGCTGTGCAGTCTTTTCTGTAGAGAGATGGAAAGTTGGAGATGGCAGGATTCTTATCCTACTCAAGTCCATTGATTTCCAGGGAGCTTCTTTCTGAGTGTGTATAATTATGTTGTAAAGAAGCTCCTCTAATAAACACAAGCTATGTCTATATATTGAATTTTGAAATAAATTTTCTCCTTCCCTTCCAAATGTTTGCAAAAGACTGAAATCTCGATACAAAGTTTTGAAATGGTTGGCTGTAGATTGCTATGATTGAAAGATACTTATGGATTGTGTTTTTAACAAATATAAACAAAAGGTCATGCATATTTTGTCAATATTCTGGGGAAAATTGAGCTATTTCCATTTCATTAAAAAAAATGCAAAACTTTTCTTTTTTGTTGTTGTTGTGTTGTATGCAGTCAAAGACAAAGGGATAACGTATTCTGCATTTGCCTTAAGTTACATGCTTTCTCTATCTTACTAGCTATGCTAAATCACCTACTGTTTTTTAATCTTATCATTTAATCAGGCAATTTAATTTTTTTTAGATATTTCCATTTCAATGCCAAAGCAGTCAGATCTGTGGTGTGTATGGCTAGCTTTTATTTCCACATTCTGTTGCTGCTCTTTGTATTTCAGTTCTTGTTTCTCACGTACTCTTTCCCCAAGGAAAGTCATGATAACTGCATATTCTACAAGTATAACATTCTTTGTAGCTTAGAATGTAAAATAAGGGACCAAGGTGACATCACTATCCTGGAATTTTATTAGGTTTGGTGACAGGAGGAAAAGACGTGCACACACAAATGAAAGGATTCTTAGGGGGTGATTCACAGACCACCTGCGATAGGACAGGAATTAAATTAACTGCCAGCAGTCTCTGAATTGTCCTATTTTTTTAAAAAAAGAATAGATCACTACAATAAGTTGGACATATTATTCTGATATTGCTGGACTCTCAGTGTTAAACACTATCTGCCCTTGACTTTAGGTATCTGACAATCAAATTGAAATGCTGTCAGTTGGCCATTTATTAATACAGACTTCTAAGTTTGAAGAAAATGATACAATTCTGAGAGATTCCACAAACTGTAGCAGTGCAAGACTAGGCTGGGTTTTTTTATATATATACATATTTTTTGGAGTTTAGGATATACAACATAATGTGGCCTGAAGTGACCCTCTATAATTTTGTGTAATGTATTCTCTTCAACTTTGTTCTACGTATTGTTAAAAATATACTGATGTCTGAAACAAAGACCTAGAGGTTCTGTAAATCAATTCAGGGAAACCTGTAGGAATCCTGTTGTCTTTTATTGTCTTTTGTTCCATATTTATTTCTCTAATAAATACGGAACAAAAGACAATAAAAAACAACAGGATTCCTTTTTTTATTCCAACTTCGTTATTTCATCAAAAATTACTCTCAATAATTTTTTGAATGGACAATTGGACAAGCACTGTATAAATATACTAGTGTTGTGTATGATTATGCAAATATAAATACCATACATTTGTCATGAAGCTTTTACAAAGTAACTCCCTTCATCTGATTATAAGGAGCTCATTCTCATTCTTGTCTGGAGCTCTGTGTTTAAAATTATCAGATTCCATGTAAATGTTGACTGTCTTGATCATCATTTAATTAACAGTTTTAATAATGTCAGCAATGCCTTCAGTAGCTCAGTGATGTGAGCACATTAATTGAAATTGTATTATAGTCTTTAGTTTAATTCCTGAATCATTTGTTGGCATATTATTCAGAAGTAGCATAAAAATATAGTGCTGCTTTTTTAAAATTAGATTGTGTAGGAGATTGTATGGGTTCTAGCCCTAGATACAGTTCACAAAATTCTGTGAAACTGGCCCATTTCCAGGTGACTTTTTCCTGTCATCAGTTTCTCTTCAGATATTTAGTGTGAATAAAAAGGTAAAGGAGTCTATAATAGTCGTAGCTGACTTTAGGAGGCAGTGCTTATCTCTGTTTCAAGGCCATTGAGCCAGCATTGTCCAAACACATTTCCATGGTCATCTGGCCAGCATGATGTCTTGGAATGCTGTTATCTCCCTACCAAAATGGTACCTCTTTATCTACTTGTATTTGCATGCTTTCGAACTACTAGATTGGCAGGAGCTGGGGCAAGGATGGAAGCTCACCCTGTTGCCCCCAATTCTTGGGTCTCCAATATGAGCTGGCAGCTTTCCAGCTGACAAGTCCAATGTACTGCTGAGCCATCATATTGCCCCATTTGAGTACAGACAGGAAATTAGAGATAAGGCAAGATGAAGTGGTACTGATTATGGGGGATTGGCCACTTCTTTTATTACTGATTATGAGGGCCACTTCTAACAGGAGAGAAGAAAACTGCAAAATGGGAAAATACCTGAACATGATTTTTTCCTATGCGTTATTCACTCAGCTTTCCATCTAGATAGGTGAGATCAATTAACAACTAGAAATTCCACCTCAAGAACGTTCTTCAAAATTCCAGCTGTTCATTATCTGGTGTTATCCTTTTGCTGACTGTAATGTAACATTCAATGACCATTGATCATATTTAATCCTTATCTTTTGGCGTTATTTTGGGTACACAAAATAACCTGTTTCACTTGTTGGTATATCATATTCTCTCTTGAGAAGAATACAGGTGAACTTGATGAGTGATTCATGGTTTGGAAATGAATTTTACAGTCATGATTCTATGTTAGATCTATCCTAGATGATTTATATATGGATGATCCAAAGCACCATGGAAGTTGGAGGAGGGATGACTTGTTTTTATTTTAACTGGTGCAAATAAAAGACCATTGCTGTTCTTTGGGGACAAGTTTCTCACTTTTATTACATTTTTGTCAAACATTTTTGCTGAGAAATAATCTTCCCCAGGTAGATTCTTAGAATATTTTGAAATGGACAGTGAAGGGAATAATTATACAAAGTCTTTGAATCTCCAGATCACTGCTTTGTCAATAACAGGAAAATCTATGTACTGGATTAGCACAGTTTAATATTATGTCTTAATGAAATTGATCAAGATAGCAGAAAATATGTAAAATGATTCCCTTAAAAATCTTTAAATTTCTTATCATTTGTGAAATCTCTTAACAATAATGTACTTTATTTTTACTAATTAATCTGAAACCTGGCACAGCAGTAGACTTTAAATAAATGTAAAACAAATATAATTCTAATTTTACTGGGGAAGGTGAGTTTAATTAGAAATGATACGATCTAGTTTGGCAAGTTCTAATACAGGATTTTCCAAGCAAATAAAACTTAAGACAATTGAAATATGGTTATTGTGCTTAAAAATGTAAGTTTCTGCTAGCTGATCTACTCAGTAGTGTTTCTTTAAATTAAACACTAACATTTGATAGTAACAGAAATGATAAATTTGATCTTCTCACTGGGTCACGACCTTTTTAACTGCTCTTTTTTTTAAACCTTGTATCTGATACAGGGTCCATTTCATAGAATTGGCAATATGTTAATAACTGCATGTTTTGCTCACTGTTACTAGAGTAGCCAACTCAGCTGATTACAAACCCACTTGTGTTCTCTATGAACATAAAAGCTTGTCCCCTAAATAATGTAATAGAAGGAAGCTTATGGAATAAGACATTCCCATTCTCATCCTTTAGCATGACTTTTGAGGCATAGAGGAGGAAGTGGGCAAATCATATGACCCATAAGATTTATCTAAACCAATCAGAATGGATCACCTGGATTGGTTACTGTTAAATTACTGAGTATTGTGTACATGGGGTCTCTATATAATTTGATTCACACATGTTAAATCATGGTTTGCTTAGTCATTATTGAATAAACTTCATTTGATTCAGCTCTTGTTATGATAGTTGGGACCAGGAATTCCATATTAAACACATCACATGACCATGCTGACTTATGACAATAAGTCTGGCAGTATCATCAGTGAATTCTGCAGCATTTTATAGTATGTGATTGCCATTTGCAACTAACTATTGGCTTACCCATTGACGTGGCTTGTCAGAAGCCAACAGTGAAGGTCACAAGTTTGTGAGTCTGTGATCACAGGACACTGCAATGTTGTAATTGCATTTGTGGGCTGGTTGCCAAGTGTCTGAATCACAGTCATGTGATTATGGAGACACTGTAATGACTGTAACTTGAAGGACCAGTTGTAAGTCCCCCTCATTCTATGCCTTCGTAGCTCTTTGAATGGTCCCTAAATGAGTGGCCATTAAACAGTAACAGAAACACAGTCTCACTGAAAGAGTTAATCTTTCAAGCATTTAATCACAGCCAAATAAATAGAAAGTTCTTTGTATTTTTCACACTGAAAAAAAAAGAGCTTGGTCTCCTGGCCTTCAGAGTTAGCTAAAGCTATGTTACTTGGAGAATCAAGTTAGTTTGGTGCCACTGAGTCCTACTTTGACATCTGATGACACTACAGACAAATATCCACCATCTTGCAGTAACAAATTATGCCTCTTCCAGGAACATTCCTCTAATCTTTTTGATCCCATACATCCAAACATAGTCTTCCCCTTTCTGCTCTCCACCTTTGATAAGTCAGAAAGCTTAAGATCTTTATTCAGGAATAGTAAATATGATTACTTTTCATATCTGATTGTATTGTAACATTCAAAGTTAACTAGGAGCCTTTGAGTTGAATCCATTATTATATCTGCAAATATTTGACATCTTATATGGTAATAATGTACTTTTCTTTCCTGCGTATTCCAGTAATCTCTCTCTGCCTCTCCCTCTTCCCCTCTCCCTCTCTCCCTCCCCCCTTCTCTCTCCTTCCTTCCTTCCTTCCTTCCTTCCTTCCTTCCTTCCTTCCTTCCTTCCTTCCTTCCCTCCCTCCCTTTTTAGCACTTCTAATTTTTTGTGCCAATTCTTCTTTCTGCGCCTGACCCATCTTATGTTTAATTATATCCATTTTGAATTTAATATCTTTTTTCTGTAGCATATTCTGCAATTCTTTTTCCAGTTTTTTATAATCATCTTCTAAAGCTTTAATAATTTGCCTCTTCCTAATATTCTTTTTCTTTGTATAATCCATTATTCATCCTCTCGCATATGCCTTCATTGTATCCCAAACATTCTGCATTGAAGTATCTTCTTTTTTATTTTCAATGAAAAAGAAGGCCAATTCTTTGCCCATCCATTGTGTAAAGTCTTTTTCCTTTAAGATAGCGTTGTTTAATGTCCATCTAGATCTTCTTCTTTGTCCTTTCCATTTAATTGTCATAGGGTTATGGTCTGCCCATATACCCGTTTCTATATTCCCTCCCTCCCTTTTGAGTCATTCTGGGATTGAGATAGGATGACTGGCCCAAAGGCAGTTGACTTCATATCTAAGATGGGACACAGACTCCCAATTTTTAGCCTGTTGCCTTAACCACTACACCAAGCTGTGTCTACATTGTTCCTATCGATGTACGTTAGCTTTTACACTTTTTCTTCTCTAAACTTTGCCAAGTCCATAATTTGCTTGCATAACATGTTTGAAGTGTGAGTTTTTGCTTGCTCTTCAGTGCTTCAGAAGAATTGCTTTCTTTAAAAAAAATTGGTCCATAAATTATCTGTTCTTGCAGTTCATGGGATCTTAATAACTCTCTGTAAATCCATAATTCAGAATCATTTTATCTTATTTCTCCTGCTCTTTCTCAGTTTCCACCTTTCTGAGTTATAATTTATTGCTGGAAAAAATCTTTGCATTAACTATTCTTATCTTTGTTGTCATAGAAATATCATTCATGATTTTGTCTAAATTTGTCACTGCCTTCCTCCCTAGAATTAATCACTTCATTATGTCTCTAGCATGTAGCCTATATCTTTATTCTTGACCTGAAGAAAAGAAAATTATCTGCTACTTGAACTTCTTTGCTATGAACTGTAAGTTCACTGAGTTTGTGTTTGACACTATCTTTGTTTCCTTAATATTTCTCAGTAACCCAGTTTTTTCCTTTTCCCTTGTTACTTTCATAATTATTTCTTCCAAGTCTCATTCTTTTCAGCTAACAAAGTGATGCTATCTACATATCTCAGTCTGTTTGTATTTGACCTCCAATTTTGATATTAGCTTCACTTCTTTCCAGTAGATATGGGGACAGTATTCATTTTTGAGTGGCTCTGTGCTTTTTTTTAACCCGTTTCTTCGAATGCTGTTTTTATATTCTTTGTTTCACCGTAAAGATTTCTTTGAATATAATTGAATAGGTATGGATTGCTACTGTATATTTCATACTGTGATGTGATTTCTATATATTGTTAAAACTTCATGTCTGATCCTTTCTAACCTTCAATTCCAACCTTCAATCATTGATAAAAACAATTATCATAGAACATTTTTTTAAATCAGTGAAAGTCAAATGGGCTAATTTACTCAATGTATCCAAAATCTGGGATGTAGGACTCCCATGGGATTGAAATTTGGTAACATTGTGTCCATTTTAGCATCACCACACTTTCTGACTACACTTCCCAGAACCCTTTAGGTTGCATGGTGCAAGAGAAGATGGAAGGGACACATCCTATTCTCTTTCCTGCTGCCCTCTGGGCCCTGATGGGTGATTAACTAAACCTGAAATTTGAAATTGTTTAATGAAGGTTGCTGATGAGGGAAGAACAAGGGAAAAATTTGGATGACTAATGGCAAGTAGAGCTGGCTGGTGGAGTGGGTGTTGGTGTTGGCAATCCATGGATGAGTCCTATTCATCCATGAAGACAGGGGACCCTTGGTGACATACTGGAATGGGAAGCAAAGATTCATTTTGCCTTGCAGCTTACCACTCCATTTGTTCTCTACCCTTCCCCCCCCAGCAAACTGGTAGGTAGTTTCATGGATAGGAGGCAGTGGTGGTATTCAATTTTTTTTAGGATGGTTCTGTGGGCGTGGCTTGGTGGGCGTGGTGTGGCTTGGTGTGCGTGGCAGGGGAAGGATACTGTAAAATCTCCATTTCCACCCCACTCCAGGGGAAGGATACTGTAAAATCCCCATTCCCTCCCCACCCCACTAACCTGCTTTCCAGCTCCGTTCTCCTATGCAGGGCAACAAAAGAGGATCCAGCCGATCACCTGGGACTGCGATCAGCTGGGACTCGGGAGGCTGTGAATAGATGGGGGGCGGGATCAACCAGAGACAGTATTTGCCAGTTCTCCAAACTACTCAAAATTTCCACTACCGGTTCCCCAGAACCCGTCAGAACTGGCTGAATACCACCTCTGATCAGAGGAGGAGGAAGTTTCAGTTAGGCTCTCCTGGGCAGTCAAGAGGGAAGCTGAAACTTTGCAAGCCTATACTATATGGGGAAAGAAGAATGACTCAATGGTTCATGAGTTTTCTAGTGACATAGTAGGGCAGAGTTACTCATCTGTGCATTCTCTTGTAAAACTATGCCAACCATTTAAAAGAAGGTGCTTTGGAATGATGAAAGCACATGTAGAGCATCTCTTATTTGACTAATTAAAGCAGCCATGATTCTTTCCAGGCTTATGCACTTTTGGTCCAGCCCCTTTGGTCCCACGCCATGCTGAGTCTCCCCTCTGCCATATAAACATATGTGTAAGTGGAAGAGCACAGTAGAGACTCTTAATCTGGAGTTAAGATTTCAAGGTTTAAAAACGTGTTTAGCAACAAATATGCAATGTTTTTTTCTCACTATTTTATTTTGTGAATTTAAATACTTTTTTTTTTCCTGAGAAGAGGTTTGAAAGTTTAAACCAGAGTCTTAAAAGAGGTCCATGGCACAAAAAGGTTGAAAATTCCTTGGGTTACAAATGTATTTTACCTAGGTCATCTTAAGTATTGGCATAAATCTTAATTTTGTAGGAATTGTTTTTATGTTGTTTAATGCTTAATTGGGAACCTCCCAGAATTTGGTAAAAGATGGGCGAATCAAACTAGTTACCAAATACAATCATTTGAAATCTTAAACTAGTACCTCAAATAGTCTGGATCGACATGACAGCAAAACAAGTCATGAGGCCACCTGTATTAGGGGGGCATCTGTTGTAGTACCAAATATATAGCAAAGTTATACTTTGATTTGAGATTATGAGGGAATGTTGACTAGAATGACAGGGAAGGTGACTAAACAATTTGTTTTTTCCATCTTAGTGCCAAGAAACATGTAACTTCTGAGGATGTGAGAGCTAAACTCTTAATGAATTTTTATCCTTATTAAATAGGAAACTGATAAGACTAGAAGTAATTTAATTCCAGAAATTTGCTTTAGGATATATGCATGAAGAATTTGTTGGCAGTCCATTAAATCAGCTGCATCAGTGTGTGGCTGAAGTGAAAAGCTTTTCTAAGCAGTTGCTGTGCTATTCTAGAATAAGCTGCAGCTGTCTTAATGAGTCAGTGACAGGTGCTGAACCCTGATGTACCTTTTAAAAACTGGATCTGAAGCATCATACAGCCCTTGAAACTGGTACACTACAAGGAAAGAGGACCCAGCCTTCAGCATATTTTTTATTTCTTCTAATATTTCTGAGCTCCAAAGATGTTTTTAGCAAATTAAAAAAGTGGTAGTTGCAGCCTAATGCTCTGAAAAGTTGTCAACCTGCTTAGAAAATAAAGGGCATTGGAATTGTACAGAGAGCTTCATTTCATGTTAGTTTTCCAATAAATGAATGTTCTATGTTATCCTTTTATGGATAGATTAGTCTATCCGTGACAGTCATTGGAACATGATACTTCTTAACCTTTCTGCTGTATTTACCAGTCCAAATTGTTGGCTAATTTCTTTCTCCCTTATTCTTATCTTAATTGTAAAACTACTTCTAAGAAGGACTTTGCATGTGCAAACAGTTAATATCTTCCCAATTTTGAATTACTTAGTTGCATTGGATAAGCATATATTAAAATGATTGTTATAACAACAGCATATTTTGCCTGAATGGGTGTGCTTGTCATTAAATACTACTGGTTATTGTCTTATTACACTATGCTTTTTCATTGAGGCAATGTTGGTTACAATGATAACCTGAAGTCTTTATGTCTTTTTTTGGTTTTGGTTTTGGTTTTTGCTTCTGTTTTATTATTGTAAGCCACCCAAAATTGTGTGCTCACTGGATGGGAAGCCATATAAATCTTATAAATGCAATTAGAACCTAAATAGAATAAAATTAAGGGCAGGATTGTGTATGAAACAGAAAATGCATTTTGTTTCCAAAGCAACACAAACTTATTGCAATTTGGGAGTTTTGCTGAAGTGTTCCAGGTAGACTGTTGCTTGGCATAGCTGAAGCCTGGTTTCTTGGTTAATGTTGATTCTCCTCAGAGCTGCTCAGAGCATCCAGTAGTGGGAGGTGCTTCAGTCTCTGCATTCATAGGCTGAGCTTGAATTGAGGAACGCTCCTTCTCCTCCACGTGACTCCTCCATAGCGTTCCCCAGTTTTTGCTCAGCCTTGTGCAAGACAGGCAATGCATTGACGAGCTCCTTGGTCGAATCAGGAATTCTCTATTCAGTTTCAATTTCATTTGTTTACAGGTTGGATTTGTTCTCTCTCTCTCTTAGCCCTGCATAATTGTTTAATCTGGACTTCTATTTACCCCAGGGAAGCGCTTTTTTGTGCCCCCAGAGGGTGGCAAAGGGGAGGGCTATCAGTGCATTCGCACTACCTCCCATAGCCAAAACTCCTTACCCTGCCGTTTCTCCCTTGCCGCTTTGTTTCCCTTCGTTTTCTTTTGCCAGTGGCTTGATTTGCCTTTGTTTGAGTCGTTCCGTTTATTCCCCCCCACCAAAGGCCGCCTTATCAGGGAAGAGCCCATCTCTCCCTCCCTGCCCCTCTCACTGTTTAAAGCCTTGGCTTGTCCTGGGGGGGGGGGCAAATCCATCACTGAGAAGCCCGAAAATCCCTCGCATCATAGGCAGCTGCCATTTTGGGAGCCTCCTCGTGGCCGGGCACCATTTTGTTTTTCAATTTCTTGCTGTGGCGTAAATTTAGCTCAAAGATACAGGACCTGTAGGCCTGTTTCAGAGCTGTTTCACCTCATCTTGCTATACTTAGCACTCGAGGCTGTCCTATCTATTTCAAGAATCGTTGGCTTATCCCACAGCTTTTACTCAGCGGCGCAGTAGAAGCAGCAACAGCACCCACCCAGTTCCGCCTGGGAAGGAAGCTTCTGGAGGCCCTAGTTCATTTTCTCATTGGGCCTCAGGCATTCATATTTGGCTGATTGGACTACCTGGTTATTTTATTTTTATTGGCATCAACCTGTGTTATCTTTGGATCAAGGATTCAATTGTATATTACCAAGATAACTATTTTATCTCTCTCCTGAGCAGTATAATACCTTTATTATCAGAGTAATATTACTGCAGTACGACTCAGTTTTTTTTCATATTGATATATCCAAATATACACACACACACACACACACACATATATATATGCATAATAAAAATTCTTTAATATATATATAAAAAAAAGAAACAAGGGGGACATGAAATAATTATCAAGGCACCCAGCCTTGTTGCAGGTCGGTCCCTAGGCGAGCCAACCACCTCAAATTGACTTATCATACCCTGCAATTTACTTATTACTTATTGAAATGGCAGATGGTAATTCCTCCAGAGGACCTTCTTTGAAGGCCAAAGCCAAAACCCATCATTTGCGCAGGCAGGCTAAGGAGACCTCCAAAGCCTCCCAGAGGGATGCTTTAAGACGCTACAAGGCACTGGGAAAAGAGATTGACAGATGCACCAGAGAGTCACTTGCAGGGCCTCCGGTCCTCCCACCCTCTATTCCCTCTACCTCTGCTCACCCCCCCCTCCTCTAGATTGTTCCTCCTTATCCAGGCGCAGCTCGCCCTCACAAGGTCAACAGGCTCCGGTTCCTGGAACACTGGCTAGATGGCCCCCTGAAGCCACTTTCATCCCTACAGCCGCTGGCCTACGCCAAGAGGACTCACTCATAGACGAAGTTCCAAAGAAAGTGAGATCCTGGATGGAGTTGGCTATCTGCCGTGGGATCATGGAAGGACTCCAGCAAATAACCAGGCCCGGTCTCTACCCAATGGCCCCTGACCACGAATCTCAATCTGTAAGATCCTTGCCCAGGTCGGAACAACCCCATGGCTAGGTACACTTGCAGAGGGATATCTCCCTTACAGAAGGGGAGGAGGAGGAGGAGGAAGGGGATCTGGATCAATTCAGGGAAGGTGAAGATTTCGATTTGGGGTCTACACAGTACAGTGAGCCCCTATCGGAGGTGGAGCCATTGGAAGGGGAGATGTCCGAGGATGAGGGTCTCACCACCGATCAGCCCGCCTTCGTGGGCTTATTCAAGCCACACTTATATAAGTCCCTACTATTCAAGGCCAAGAATATCTCAGGCCTAAATACGCAGTCACCCTCTGACCCCCCCTCCTGCAGTCCCGGAGGGGCCAGATGACTCTATCTTTAAACAACCCCTGGTGGAGGCCGAGGTCATCTCAACCCCACCCATTTTCTCTGATCTGCTGTTAAAACAGCTGGCCTCTGCAGGGGCGCCTCCAGCCCCATCTGGCCATGATAAGAGATTTTTCAATTTGGACCCAGAATTCTCTAAACTACTGAGTACCCCTGAGGTTGATGAGCCCATAGTGGGCCTACCCTCCTCCTCAACCCCGAGTGATGCACTAGAGGCCCTGAAACCAGAAAAGAAGTGGGCCGAGCTGGCCTTGCGCCATTAGATCGGCTACAGCCGCATCTTTCTTCACAAGGTCATCGATTCGATGGCTCCGCCAGCTCAAACAACACGTCCCTGCATCCAGTGTCAGGGCGCATCAGGACATCGCCAAGCTCACGGCCGCAGCAGAGTTCTCGGCCGATGCCACTTACCACTCAGTCAAATTCTCCACCAGAGCAATCACATCACACGTCACAGCCCGCCATCTTATCTGTCTGTGACATTGGCAAGCAGATGTTAAGAACAAGGTCAAATTGGTTCACGCTCCCATTGTGGGAGGCAAATTATTCAGCCCGGCCCTGGACCCCTTGCTGATGGAAAGCCGCAGTAAGAAAAAAAATTCTCCCCTCCCTCATGCGGAGACCAGAATCCAGAACCTCACAGCCCTTTCGGAGAGGGTCCTTTCAGCCTTTCTACCAGACTCCCTTTTCCTCCTGGTACCAAAGGCCCCCATCCTTTAGGTCGGCTCAACCCCAGGATCATGCCAATTCAGGTGTCAGGAATAGAAGGGGCGGCACTTACAAAAGGCCCTTTCGGGGATCAGGAAGTAGACCCTTCCAACTCCCAAGATAGGCCACTACACTCCCTTCCCATTGGTGGGAGTCTTAAATTTTTCGCCAGCCAATGGGACTCCTCTACCTCTGATGCCTGGGTCAGAGACACCATTAGATTTGGTCTTGCCCTTGAATTTCACTCCACCCCCCTGACTTCTTTATGGCATCCCCACTTTCCAGAGACCACACCAAGCGTAATCTAATGGATTCTGCTATCCAGCATCTCCTTGACATAAGAGCCATCCAACCTGTCCCAACCACACAACGAGGGCGGGGTTTTTACTCTCACCTGTTTGTGGTCCCAAAAGATTCGGGGGGGTGTAGAGCGATATTAGATTTAAAATGACTCAATCGCTACCTGATCCGCAAATTTAAGATGCGTACATTACAATCCATTCTCCTGGGAACCAGACAAGGGGACTGGCTCACGTCCATAGACTTGTCAGAGGCGTACTTGCTCATCCCCATTCGGCCTTCCCATTACAAATTCCTAAGGTTCTGCTATAATAAACATCACTTTCAATATGTAGCCCTTCCCTTTGGATTGGCCTCTGCCCCCGGGACCTTTACCAAGGTCCTTGCAGTGCTAGCAGCCCACCTCAGAAACCTCCCTGTGCATCTTCATTGCTATCTGGACAACAAGTCAATTCGGCCTTCCACAGAGCACAGGAACTCATCCTTCCAAACTTTTCTCCCAGGCCATCGCAGAAAGGGAAAGACAATGGCACAGACTTGATATGCGACGCCCTTTAGGAAATTGGTGGCCTTATTCCTTTCCTTTCAGCCCAAGACTCTGGGTCACAAAGTGTCACTGTCCACCATAGGCCGTTGGATAAGAGCAACAATAACTAGATCATACCTGTCACAAGCCCTACAAGTGCCCAGTGGTATAACGGCTCATTCCACCAGGAGTGCAGCTACTTCGGCAGCTTGGGCCACTCAGGCATCAATAACCGAAATCTGCCGGGCGGTGACCTGGGCATCCCCATCACCCTTTATCAGACACTATAAGATTGATGTGTTTGCCTCGGCGGAGGCCTCCTTTGATAGACGGGTCCTACAGCCGGTTCTCAGAGATCCTGAGGAGATTCCAGACCAGACGGAGTCCCTCCTGTAGGACAGGCCAAGCTTTGGTATGTCCCACTACTGGATGCTCTGAGCAGCTCTGAGGAGAAAGGGCGTTGGTTCTTACCTGATATGCCTGTTCTCTTTGAGCTGCAAAGAGCATCCAGCCCCACCCAAATTTCACCATCTGGTGGGGGTCTTGTTTCAGCCAATGAACCATTAGATAGTTAGGATGAGAACACGGTTTTTTTCCTCTCGTCTTTGCAAAACTGGGGAACGCTATGGAGGAGTCACATGGAGGAGGAGGAGCGTTCCTCAATTCAAGCTCAGCCTATGAATACAGAGACTGAAGCACCTCCCACTACTGGATGCTCTTTGCAGATCAAAGAGAGCGGGCTTATCAGGTAAGAACCAACGCCCTTTTTGGCCAAGACAAAAACCTAGAAGGGTCTTATATAGCTGGTTTGTGCACCTTATCCTTTTCTCCCTCTTCCTCTGCAGGACATATTTGGCAGCCTGTCAATTAGTCTTTCTGCTAGCTCATTTTCCTACCCTCCTCTAATGCTTCACTTAAAAGACACAGGAAGTGGTGGAAACTAAGGGGAAGTAGGTGAAAAAAGCCCTGTTAGTTATCCCGGGTAGCCCAGACAGGAAACACAACCAGATGACCTAATCCTACTTTATTGTAAGGCTACATTAATAAAACTTTGCAGGTCTGAAAGTACAAATCTCCTGCCATCTTCTTTACAATCTGACAATCTAGGAAAGATCTATTCTGACTGTCTTTCTCCATCCATTATGCAGCTGCAGACATGTTCTCTCTTATCTGACTGTTTCCTAGGTAACATTTATTCACCCTGTCTCAAAGTTTTTCTCACATACCATTGGCAGGCCCTCACATATTGGAATAGGAAGGAGTTTTATAATCAAAGTTTGAAGCGAAAGACAAGGTTGGTGATAGCATACAATTGGTCTGCCCACCTTCAAACTTCCCAGCTCTTTTCTTTCTCTACCATCTATTTGCTGCTATTGCCATCTTTAGTTTTTTCCCCCCCCTGCCCTCCCTCCAGGGGAAATACCTCTGCCCTGAGGACTTGACATACAAGTTTTGATCCAGGCACAGATCACCAAGAATCAAGCTTTTCCATTTACTGGATACCTGTCAAGCATAGCAAAACAATCCAGCCAAAGTTCAGTTGTTTATTTGTTTATATCTTATAGACAGAATCTTGCCAGACTAAATCTACACTACCTGAGTGAATGTATATATGCTGGGAGATTTTAGGGCATGGTTATCATAAATTTCTTCCCACAATCCAACTCAGGATTGTGCTGCCTGGTGCTGTCTTTCCCCCTCCCTTCCTGGAATATGCTTTTTCCTTCCCTTTGTGCCCAGGAACCTGCTGCTGGCCCTATGTACCTTATGCCCATCTTTTGGTCAAATCAAACCATGTGCTTAGCTTCAGTTGCACTTAATTTGTGTTTGTTATTATGAAACAAGCATTTGTGCAGTATGTTTTAGAATAAATGAAATGTTAGAGCTAAGACAAAGTTATGACTCAGCCATAAATTTTTGCTATGGAAACAGCCATTGAAGTGTATTTGTTCAGCATTGTAACCTTTTTCTTAATTGTGATATAGCTAGCCTTGTTAAGAAACATGCACCTTGAAGTATCCTTACACATTTTTGAGCGAAAAACAATTGTTGGAGTAATCCAGTAATAGATGAAATATCTAGTACGGGGTTATTATTAATAGCAAGGCTTAGACTTGGAAGATTCAAACTCAACTTGGTCACGAAGCGCATAAGTAATGTGGGTACAATTTTTCCTTTCTTAATAGGAATGTGTGAGACAAAACAGGAAAAAAATAAATGGGATGAGAAGAACCATTACATATATTGTCTTAAGTTCCTTAGAGAAAAACAAAAACAAAATATAACTCTTAAAAACATTAACTTATATGCAAGAGTAGTTACCTCTAGGCCCCAGATTGTTGGGGGCAACTTGTTGACTTTGCAAACCAGGGGTATCAAAGTCACAGCCCATGGGCCGGATGCATCGTATGCTGGTCCCACCCAGTTTAGTGCAGGGGGAAAAGTCCCAAAATGTCACATGATGACTCCTTGATGATGTTTGACATTCCTACTGTAAACAGCTTAGAAAAGGCTGTAAGGCACTGTGAAGTGGCATATAAGTCTAAGTGCTATTGTTATGCTATTGATACTTAATATAAATCATTAGCTGTGATAATGTTGGGGAAAAAACAGAATTAAGACCCCCATATATTACATTTGTATATGATCATTGCAATTTTAAAAAAGCAACTAGTAGAAATGTCTGCTGTTATACTGTATGTATTTGATATTATATGCAAAGAACTAATAGTACATGTAAAATTGGATGGCCCCTTTTTTGAGTGTGTCCTCTGGTAAAATTTGTTACTTGCTGCCATAATTGTGTGAATATTTTCCCCATTTCCTCTGAAAGTAATAACATTGGATAAAGAATGTGATCAGCCCTCCTTGACACATTTGCAGAGATTTCTAAACAGGGTTTGGTCACTGGACAGTTATACTGTGGTACATTCATCCTTCAGTGAAACACATGATACCTTTTCCAGTCACTGTGAAGGCAGGCTGGTACTTTTTTTCCAAAGGAATTGTCACTGCTCCTTTACTTCTCAGCACAGGGTCAGTTTTCCTTTTCCTCTCAAAGTATCTGAGTTAAACCCTGAACCAGGGGACTAGTTTCTCACCTAATTCTGACAGCTACGGATGAAGGGGTTGGGCTTGAGTGATCGAGGTTTGGCCAAGATCATCATTTCAGCGAAGGAACACAAGATACTTTTTTGGGACACATTTGGGTTGGGAAGGAGAGGTTAAATTGACAGTGCATTTAAAATACTTTGTCTGAAGTTTACAAGCCATACATATAAGTAAGAATTGGGGAAATCCCATGTATAATTTTAAAGACCATGGTTATACTATATAGTAAACAGACAATTTTTCTCTGCAAGTATCCAAAGGTTGACTATAAGCATCTCCTTGATCGCTGGATTAGGGCAGCAGCCACCAAATGTGTTAGCTACATATTCTAAAAAGATTGCTTCATGGAGTGCACTCAGAAATACCTTAGTTGTTTATCTGAGACCGAAAGAGCTCCTGAAAATAAATTGAAGTTAATGTGTGTACCGTATGTAAAATAAATTAATGGGCCCTATGAGGTTTGTGAAGTAGTCTTAAGTTTGAAGGATGTTGGCTTCAGCCCTTGAGGCAGCAGAGCCTGGAAGCAATCAAGAATTCAAGAAAGCATTACAGAACTGCTTGTGTTTAATTAGCTTATGCACTAGAGTGTCCCTGGAGGATACACTAACACAAGGAAGGAGTTGGTAAATGTTTAGTCATTTCTTCCACAAGAATGTATCCTGCTTTGCTTTTGAGATTTTATCAGAGGGTTGGTGCAGATTTCATAATTGGCCTCTAATTCATGGGTTGGTCTCATCAGTAGCCTCTCTGTGATAAATTAGTAAAATAAAGTTTGACAAAATGATACCTGGATCTTCTTTTTTAAAATCATAAAATCTTTCTAAAATATTTTGAGATCTTATCAGGCACTCCTGTTTTGTTGGTTGAAAAATCATACAAGAAGATGGAATGCAATCCATTTCATTTCATGGATTTTTCATACATCTATCACACCTGTGGGATTCTGAATATTTCCTGAATTAATAAATATATATAAAAAGTCAGACTTCCGGTTTGAGCTTCTTCAGCGACAGACTGAAACCTTGTCTCTGTGAGGCTTCAATCCGTGCTTACCGCTGGAGCGCCCCGAGCTGGCTGGTTTCGGGGTTAAGCCACCCCATAGAGGTGGTGAAGAAAGGGGAGACTGCCTGCAGGGTTGAGGAGAGCCGCATCTCTCCTCCCCAGCTGGCCATTACTCCCTTTTCTTAAGGCGGTTGTAGTGGTGGTCAGAAATGGCCACCACAAAGAAGAACTCAACCGGAAAAGAATGTGCAGGAGGAAGATAAGAAGAGAAAGTTTTGGTTGACCGGATTAAACAGCAAAAGCAACAAATAAGGTACCCTGGAATTGAAACTATTTTAAAAAAAACCAATAACATTGTTCCCTAAGAAGAATTTTAAGCTGTGAAGGAGAGAGGACAGGGAAAATACTTGGTTTTTTTTTTCTCCTTTTCCTATACTGACAGCTAAGAGACTTAAGCAAGAAATTGGAAAAAAAATCCACTTTGACATTAATAGGCATATAATGCTGAAAATAAAAAGTCAAAGGGATAATAAAGATTTCTGGATACTCAAAAGCTTTTGAAAACAGGAAAGGAGAGAAAAAGAATAAAAGGAAAGGATCTGGAAGGGAGGAGACTGCGTGGAATTAAAAAGAATTTATAGCAAAATCTCAACAAGACTTCCAAAAGATACATTTTAACTGAAATATCGCAACAAAAACCCCAGGAAGAGAAAGTGGAAAAAGAAATAAGAAGAAATAACTTGGGACTATTTGGATTACTTAATGATTTCTAGATTTTTGGTTATTGTATTTGAATGACTAAAATCAATCAGGTGGTTGTTTAAAACTGTTTAAAATGGCTCCACTTTTAGAAGAACTGAAAATGGAACTTTAAAAGTACAAAGAAGATGCACAAGAAGGGAGAGGTTCTTTTGGCTTTGTATTTCAGTTCTTAGAAATGGAGATTTGGAATTATGAGAAACAACAAGATATGCCTGCAGAACAAGATGACTGCGACAAAGAAGAAGCCATCTTTAATGAACAAGTAATCTTAGGTGGGGGAAAAAAAGGAAAGGGGGAAAAGAGAATGGAAAGTTTAAGATTGGGAAAAACAACTAAAAAAAAATAGAGTGAAAAATAAGTATAAAATCAGAAAGCAACAGAAGATGGAAATGCAGAAGAGAGAATTAGAAGTAGAGAGACAAGGGGGTAAAAAAGGGAGGGAAAAGATGAGAGGGAAGAAAGAAAGGAAAAGAAGTTATAAAGGACAGAAGCAAAATATAGAGAAACAGGGCCTATTTAGAGATAATGGGTGAAAAATTAATGGAAAAAGGGATTCTGCATAAGTACATAAGATAGTATTGTTATATTAGAAACAAATAATTTTAGAAAATATGAAACAATGTATGATTAAAATGTTTGATAAAAAAGCTCTTGTAATTCAGTGGAATGCTTATCAATAAATAAATGTAACAAAATAAATATTTAATGATTTACAAAATATATCTGAACAGAAATAAGGGAAAAATTAATTATGGAGATTATACGTTTCTTTAAGGAAGTATATTTAATTGAAAAGAAATGTTAAAGATATTAAGATTTTAATGATTATTAATGATAGAACTGAAATGGAATGGAATGAGGGTTTATAATTGCATATATTTATAATCCTTTTTTTTTTTTTTTTGAAGAATATAGTGTGTATTATAAGAATGTACCAAGCAGAATTCGATTGGAAGTTACGTATTATGTATTATATTGAAGGTCATAACCTTAAGGTATATATTGAAGTTTAAATAAGATTTGAATGGATGTAATTAAAAGATATAAAGGTGTCATACTCCAGTTAGTAACTACAGGAGAAAACTTCTTTAATGAGAGAAGATAATATGAAATTGAAACAGAACAGACTAAAGTATAAATATGATGATTTGAATTGAGATGAGATAATCAAAATAAAATTGAGAAAATTAAAAGAGGGGAAAAACTATATAGAAAATGTAGAATAGTATAAGATATGGAATAGAACACAAAAAGGAGCATGAAATTGAATTTTGTGTCTGTATAAGGTTCAACCCGGGACCATGCTATTTTCAAAAAAGATGTTTTACTTGTATTTTGTATGTGTGAAAACCCAAATAAAACTTTATTAAAAATCTCTCTCTCTCTCTCTCTCTCTCTCTCTCTCTCTCTATCTATCTATCTATCGGAAGCCTCAATTTAGCAAAACTTGTGTATGAATCTTGCATTGGAGGAAAATTGTTCCTAAATAATTCACAATTGGAAGCAAGCCTTAAATCAAGATTTCAAGCTAGCTTATGAATTCTAGTTCATTGGGAACAATTCAGATATAATATAAAACTATCCTCAAATATAGCTTCAGGGATTGTTTATTGCTCAGATGTAAGGAGAATTTGAGCAAACAAGCTGTGAACGTAACACTGCTTTTAAAAAGTCTAGATTTATAGCTTACTATTGCAGAACAGCCGCTATTAGTTAACAACTAGGGACTATTTTCCAAAACATTTTTCTGAAGGAAGTGTCAATTAAGGATTTGGAATTAATCTTACATTGTTTTGTAAAGAAAAACTTGGAGGATCATTAGCTTCTTTACTTATGATTTCCAGGGAACATTAATATTGCGTGGACCGAGATGGCTGCCCTCCTTTTAGAGTCAGTATACATACCTTCTTCTGAAACAAGCTCCTCCCAGTCTTGTAGGGTCATTAATGCAGTTCTTGATCCACCAGAAGATCATGGTTGGTGAAGCTTTGTAGCCCAGATAGTACTATTTTAGGGAAGCTAAGAAGCTGCCTTTGAGTTTTTGAATTATTTTGTTGAAATAATTTGGATCTTGAGACTGAGCCAGAAGGAGAGGATCACCTGACGAAAAACCAAACTCAGTTTAATAGTGAAGGCTTAGCTAAGGTGCAGACTAGTGATCTTTGGCTGATAATACAAAACCCTTCCTGTTGCTGATTCCATGTGGCCAAAGTTATAGCTATCAGTAGGGACAGTTTTTATGTCAAATTCTTTAAGACTAATTCATGGATGGGTTCAAAGGAATCTCTGATTAGGCTTATAGGGGGCCTATGATGACTACCACTAGCTCAGGGGTGTCAAACTCACATCAGGACTTTCTCCCGCTTCGCTAAACCAGGCATGGGTGTCATGTCGATCCAGTGTGTGGCAGGCTGAGAGTTTGGCAGCTCTGCTCTAGCTCATAAGTGATTTTAGTGTGGAGGTTTCCTGATGTGTAATTGTAAGCAAGATAGATAGCACAGTCAGGATCTTCTTGCCTGCTGTGGTTCAAATTCAAGATATGGGCAGCTTTAAAATAATCTCAACAAGAAAAGAGTTGACCTGCCTATGATATTAAGAAAACAAGCCTTCAATTTAGATTAGCACGATAAATCAAACTTGATCTAATTAATCAAACATAAGAGGTTATTCTTAGTTTATTGGTAACTGAATGGCTAATTCAATAATTTAACTGGAGTTGTGGGAAACACTTTGTGGTTGAAACATTGGGATATGTTGACAGAACATCTGGTTCTGGATATTCCAGAAGCAGTCTAATCTTGGAATTGACCATTCTAACAGCAGACCACAATCAGCACTCTTCTACTTTCAAACCAACTATTACAAAATTGGAAAAGGATATCATGAGGTTTCAATGTTTTGACCTCAAAATGCTTTGTACAGCACTAAATTTAACTACAGCAAAATTAGCATTGGGCCTGAGTATGGCAGGATCAACTTTTGAGCTAGAAGCTATTACTGTAGTCAGGTTCATCCTGAGATATGCTGAGATTAGAAGCTAGTATTGATAGATATTCCATAATTTATCCAATTTTTGAGATAGCTCAAAAGCACCGTGAATTCAGAGAATTAAAGTGATCTGGTAGGAAAGACACATCAGCAGGAAGACAGTAAATTAGCCCCATTTCCCAATCTGGTACTATCTAGGCATGTTAATCTTATAGTTCCCAGAAATACTTTCTATCATGAATTGGAAGTATGTGGGAGTTATAGTCCCAGTTATAATCCGGAGAGTTCCAGAATGAGGAAAGTATGACTAGAATTCATATTGGCAAGGGTTATCTGAAAGCATTTAAATTGCAGGTAGTTCTAATTTAGCAACCTCGATTGATACTGGAAATGGTATTAAGTCACTAAGTGATAAAAATCACATGATGACAAGTATGTTAACTTCAGCTTAATCTCATCCGAAGGATACAACCCCAAATGTCCAGATGAACTCAAACAACTGGGAAGATTTCCAGAACTTGACTCAAAAAAAAAAAAAAAAAGCCTGATAAAAAGGAAAATCTTACAGCCCTTTCCCCCCAATTCTCCTGCCTTTTGGAATGTTCTCACAAGCACTAGGATAATTAGGAAGATATTTTCTAACCAATGTTTGCATTTACATTCATTGGAGAGAAAGGCATTTCAAGAGAGTTCACTTCACGTAATTTGGAATATACATAGAAAAGAATGTACTAGGACCTGCTATTTGCCTAGCAAACTACAAAACCCTTAATATGAAACCCTCAAAATGCTAAAATTAGGATCTTATCAATTTCAGGCAGCAAGTGGCTGTAGGTTCTAAATCAACAAATTAAAGTCACAGAACTGAGCTTGTTAACTTACATTAGGAAAGTTTCTTAAGGAAGTATTGCACTGCAGAGAAAAGCAGCAGCAAGAGTTAGATTGCTTAGGCAATGCCTTCACCATGTAAGAAGGTGTGGGGTGCGTATGTTAGATACAGGACAATGTTACTAGCTATACTGGTGAACACATGACATAGATCGCTAAGGTCATGAATGCAGGCATTGGTCACAAAATTATTTTTTCATCACCATCATAACTGCAAATGGTTAAGGGTAGTTCTTAAAGGAGGACAACTTGTATGTTGAATCAAAGAGAATGGTTGAATTATTTTCTTTTAAGTCGAGATTCATAATATTCCTGTTTCAAGTTTTGATTAACTTTGATAATGAATCAACCAAGGAAAGCATTTGTCTATTGTGTTATTTAGAATGCTATAATCTAGCTAAGTAGTATATATACATGTGTCAGATGAGGAGAAAGGACCAAGTGAACATTATACTTGCATGGAAATGACCACATCGTAAGTGACAAGGCATGGAATCTATTCTTCTTTTTAGTAATGTATTTTGGTCATCTTTTGGAATTTAAAGCCAAGAAAGTAAAATCTTATTCTTTTCTTTCAAGAATTTTTTTCCCCCAGCACTAACTTTTTTTGTAAATGACTGATCTCAAAGGTACAGATAATCCAGAATAAAAGAACACATACAATAGGAATTTACTGTGTTCTTAATTTATATTCCAGTGCTAATGTTGGTAGTCACTGTGTAGTTAGATGTATTTTATAGTGGGGATTTCCCCTGCCCCAAGAGGTCTGTCCTATTCTGTACCTGGGTACTTTATCATTTTTTAATGAACATGCAATATTCAGATAATATAAGTTGGATATGTTCGCTACCTTAGGTTATTTGTAAAAATAATAAAGGCAGGAGATAAGAAAAAAATAGCAATAGCAGTTAGATTTATATACTGATTCACAGTGCTTTACAACTATTTCTATCAATCTATTGCCCCGAACAATCTGGGTCCTCATTTTACCAACCTCAGAAGGATGGAAGGCTAAATCAACCTTGAACCAGGGAGATTCTATCTGCTGAACTGCTGGCAATCGGAACTTAGCAGAATTAGCCTGCAATACTGCATTCTAACCACTGTGCCACCATGGCTCATAAAAGGAAGTGCTAAAAACCAAAATTAGGAGCACAGGCTATTAGTGCAATATATGCTTAGCAATAGCAATAGCACTTAGACTCATATACCGCTTTACAGAGCTTTACAGCCCTCTCTAAGTGGTTTGCAGAGTCAGCAAATTGCCACCAACAGTCTGGGTCCTCATTTTACTGACCTTGGAAGGATGGAAGACTGAGTAATTCTTGAGCTAGTGAGAATCGAACTGCTGAACTGCAGGCAGCCGGCAGTCAGCAGAAGTAGGCTGCGCAACCGTGGCTCTTGGTTCCTATTCACATTCTAAGGAAGCAGGATGGAGTTCCAATATTTTGAAATTCTGAATTGCCATCACCAGAATGGGCAATACTTTTGCATGTACAAAAGTCATTTTTGCATTATTGATAAATGGCGGGATATAAAGACAAAGAATAGGAAGAAAAATGGACAAACTGGAATTGAGTATGCTTTGTTCTTTTGTTAAAAGCAGATGAAAATATTTAAAGGAAATGACATGAGTTTGCAAAAATATATAGATGTAAGAAAGGCGAACTGATTGGTAAAATCAGCAAGTCCACTGTGAATAATTTGAGGAAAACAGATTTAAATTGTATAATTCTACAATTGAATTTATTTAAAAAAAATCACATCCGAGATCAAAAATTAAATCTCTGTGTGTGTGTGTGTGTTCAGTGTGTGTGTGTGTGTTCAGTGTGTGTGTGCAGTATGCATCAGTTCATGTCCCAGGTCAGCAGTTTAGATTGCTGGAAGGCATAGAGCTTTCAGAGGCAGGTGAAACAATACTTTTCAGTTGATTTTGATATATTGTCCTTGTTTTATGAATCCTTCTTTGTATTAGGGCAAAACTAGAACAGCAGTTAATCCTATGACATTGAGCTTTGGACTTTTTCCCCCTGAATAAGGAAAGAAATTTGAGATTCCTCTTGTGGTAGAGGGCTAAGGTACATGTTAGGTCATTTAATACTCAGTGGAGAGTTGTAAATAATACAAAAGTCCAATGAGTAAAGAGTTGAAAAGTGGCTAAACGTCTGTAAGAAACATAGTTGCTAAACATATCAAAATGTATGCTACTAATAACCTGACTGCATTGAATTAATGTTTGTGTATAGAAGAGATAACCAGAACAACATATTGGAGTAATAGAGAGTTTTTCTGCAGAATAAATGCTGTCTTTAATCATATTTGTTTTCCTTCTAAAATATATACAATTGCCATTTTCATCATGATTTTGTAGTCTGGTTTTATAAGGGGTTGGTGGGATTACTAAATAAAATCTTCAATCTAGAACCTGCTGTTTTAATTGGTGTTATAAAACCTGTTGGAAACTTTTAACATTGGCAGGCTTGGTCTGGATCTGGATATGCTCCCAGATTCCACGCTCGGATGCTCTTAAACTTGATCTAGTTAGTTAAAAGTATAATGTAGCTGTACACAAGCAAGTATCTAATTTAGGTATAGAACTTAACTAAGTATTTGAAAATTACCAGTTAAATACTCAACAATGTACCCATTGATTACCTGATGATAAAACAATTGATCAGGAGTAAAGGAACAAGCAGAAGAAATACACTGTAGACTAGCAAAAGATTAGCCATGAAGGCCTTGTAAAATATATTCAGATGCCATGCTACACCTATAATGGTAAAGATCATAATAGTGCAAGCAGTAGTTCAAACCCTTTGATATTCTATGAAAATTGAATCTTGAAGAAGCAAAATAGAGAGAGCATTGACACTTTTGAATATTTGTTGGAGAAAATTCTGGATAATATTGTGGACATCCAAGAAAATCAATCAATAAATCTTCAAACAAATCAAATCAAAAGTCTCATTTGAGGCACAAATAAACAGACTCAAATGATCATACTTCCGATTAAGCAAGGATCTAACACTTTTGGCAAAGAATTTAGAATAGAATAGAGCTTGCAGGGATCTGGAAGGGGTCTTGTAGTCTAGTTCCCTGCTCAAGCAGGAGAACCTATACCATCTCAAACAAGTGACTATCTAATCTCTTCTTAAAAACCTCCAATTTCTGAAGGCAAGCTGCTCCATTGGTTAATTGTCCTCACTTTAGGAAATTTCTCCTTAATACCTGGTTGTTTCTGTCTTTGGTTTTCTACCAACCATTGTTTTCCCAACCCCCTTTTCTTTGTGACAGCTCCTCAAATACTGAAATACTGCTATCATGTCACTAATTCTTTTTTTCTTAAGACTAGCCAGACCCAAAATTTGCAACCATTTTTCATACGGTTTAGTCTCCAGGCCTTTGATCATCTTAGATGCTTTTCTCTGAACTTTTTGCAAAGTCTCAACATCTTTTTTGTAGTATGGTTACCAAAATTGGTTGCAGTATTCCATGCCTCTGTTTATACAACCCAGGATTGTATTAGCTTTTTTGGCTGCTGCTGCACATTGCTGGCTTTAATGCTGGAAAAGGTGAAGTGACAGGGAAGAAAAGGCAACTAGCTGCAAGAGGAATGGACTTAATTACAGGGGTGAAGGAACAAATATCTTTTTGAGGGGAAAATCTATCCATGTGATTGTTAAAGAGTCAATACCAACTTAATGGCACTTTACCAATCAACTTCATGTGATTTTAAAACCCAGTACATGAGTATAAAACTACAAGTACCACATTTTTCCCATAAGGAATAATGTATTAGTCATGAGGCAACTAACAATGACAAGTTTTAGCTTGTGCATCGAGTACCAAACAAGTGATAAGTACCGGGACAAAATTTTAATGTCAAAATGCATCAAGTACCAAATTTGACGAGTTTCAAGTACCGCTGTAAATTCTTAATAGATAAAATTTGGTCTGGATAGTGACAGATCAGAACACCTGGTGGAAGGTTTCAAAAGATGAGATGAACTTTATTTCAGCACTGAGCCTCTAGCTTTCTGCCACCCCACTATACTTATAGTAAACTTGTGGAAATAGGGATTACATCCTGGTGCATCTCGAAGGTTTAAATAACTTTCCTTAGCCTAAGTCAGTATTACCTATAATGAGGTTTATGCTCCTTATGATAACATGTCCCTCCCTTTCACGCACCACTATATCTATCATTCTGATCATTTGGTTGATTTGATACAGCTAAACACTACAGGAAGGAAACTTGAAAACAAGTTAAAGTTTCTCTCAGAAGTGAAAGATAGTTAATATAGGGGAAGGGGGAAAGAAAATTCTTTAATTAGATTATTGTCTTCAACAGACTGTCAGAATGGATCTGAAAGAAGAGGTGGACAAACTATAACATCTACAGAAATATTCACCACCATGGAGATTTAATTTCACAGAATTTTTCATTTGGAAAGGAGATTAAAAGAAGAATTGACCAGGAAAAAAAAAGAGATGAGCTGTTGCAGCTTCACAGAAGTGTCCACCTCCAGGGAGATTAATAGCCTGCAGAGTAGGAAAAACCTGACTTAGAAAGGATGTAAGTTGGCAGCAAAGAAACAAATGTATAGCAACTGCAGAGTGAGCACATTTGTAAATGTATCTTGGAAGGGCATTTGACAGTGTCTGCTTGTTTCTTCCTGAAACATATGTCAAATCCTAACATGTTTACACAGGTAAAAAGTTACAGGTCTTTCTGAAGATACTAATTCTTGATAGTGTTGTTTGTTAGTTTAATTTTGTTTGCCTTGGGTTTATCTGGTGGTGGTGGTTGTTTTTTACCCTGCTGAAGGTCCATCAGATTTTATTGAGCAAACAGTACATTGTTCAGTGAATTATTTCTCCTCATCTCTGATACCTATTCTATAATGTGCCAATAATTATTGACTTAATATTTCTGATCTTTTTACCATTTTTTTTATCACTATGGATATTTGTCCTACCTGACATAGGCATTTATGCCTGATTTACATGCTTTTTGCAACAGAACTTTCCACTATGAATAGAGAAGGTGATTGCTTTTTGGTGAAGGTGCCAATAAGTTTTAAACGTAACAAGACTGTGAAGTGATTTCACAATCTTGCATTGAAATACAACTTCAGTGAGAATAAGACAATTTCTTGGACTTTTTTCATTTAATTGTATCGTGCTATATTATTGGGCTATGTAGCTTAAATATCCCTGCACAATATATTTACATTTTGTTATATTTGCCAATGAGATGAGATATACAGAGAGATAAAAATATAAGACAGATATAGGAAGAGTTCATACTATAATATTACAGAATTTACAAGAGCTCCATGGATATATTGTGTACTGAAGTGCATTTACTTCAATTCCAGTGGGAGTGAATAAACCAACTATAGACATTTCTGCCATGTATCAGAGGTCAAGAATAAAACATGGTTTCCATTAGGCTTGTCAGAAAGAGAACAAGCCAGGGATCTTGGTTCAGTAATGAGAAAACATGAAAACTTCTAATTTATTAAAAGTAAAACAGAGTTTTAGAAACGTTGCCTTCCTATGTCGGACTAATGAGGCTGCATAAGGCATGAGGATAGTGAAGCCCAGCTGATTTTATAAGCTTCAATGCCAGGGAATTTGGCTTTCTGTTTCACCAATGTTTGACCATTATTTTGATCCTCTTAACTTTTAACCATCATGATAGTCATAGATCTTCAAAACACAGGCATTGGGACAAAAGTGAAAATTCATTCACCACAGGGGATTGCAGCTAAAGAAGTATCATTTGTAAACGTAATTGATTCCTGGTTGTAGGGGGGGTGGAATGAAGCAGGGATTTTTCTGGTTCCCAGTTCTGCTTATTTTCAAGTGAGCTTACGTGCATATTCTGCAAAAATGAGAATTCATTTTTAAATGAATCATAGAAAGAAAAAATAGCATAACTGTTATGTAAGTTAAAAACTGGGTCTGTTGCAAACTGAGTCATTATCTAGCGATAGGAAGAATCATCTTGCTATGGAGTTGGGAAACAGCCACTGTTTTGTCTGTGAGCCATTTGGTTCTTTGCCTACAATTTACCCTTTGATGGCCTAAGGAATACTTTTGGTAAAGCTTAGTTGTGTCATACAAAGACTGCTGAAGCCCTTCACTCGATGGATGGATGCCAGCATTTGTGCACCAGCACAAGGATTTAATTAGTCCCACTGCAATGTTTCTTGGACTACTGTGTGAGGAGATTGAGCTGCTGCCTCTGTGCATTGGCTCGTAGTATTGGAAGCTGTTTGAGGCAGATGCATCTGTAGAAAATCGGCACATGTTCTGGAATTGTTAGCCCCCTTTCTCCAATTTCTTTTGCCTCTGGGAAGTAATTTTATGCATATTCATTATTTTATTTTGAATGCGAGTAACATGAGGAATTGAAGTGCTTCTGTGTTCCATCTGATAAAATATTGGATCATCATGGTTGGTTTTGCTTAGAAGAAAATTATTCATGATTGATTTTCGATCATTCAGATGATTAATAAGTGCTGTGTGTAAGGAAGGTGGAGTGCTGTTTAAATGGATTCTTAAAGAATGTCCTTGACAATAAAAATATTGCTTTCTATATGTGGTTAAAGCTATGGTTTATTAAATCACGTGGTTGTTGTGAAAAATACCATGTTCCGTGGAAACCTGGGACTTCATGAGAACCTGACAGAGTTCCATAAGACACTAAGAAGGAAAAAAAGTTTGTTCAGAACCAATACATTTTCTATCACAAGAGCTTTTTTTCTGGAAAGATTTTTAAATGAAGAGGTTCTATAGTCTGAAAAATGTAAAAACCCTGGTTATTTTCTAGACAAAGATTTATCTTATGGGAGACAATAATTATTTGTAGGCTGAAGAAGCCGTAGTGTACTTTCTTGGTTTTGAGTGTTATATGAGTCCAACTATATTAATTTGTAAGTCACCGTTTAATGCAATGTAAAAATAGTTTAATGCAACGTAAAAACCCAGTAAGAAGAGAACAGAATAGGACAGAACATAATAGGGCACTACTTCCATACTGAAAGATTAATATACCTACATCAATATGACATCTACCAGTAGTCCGGATATGATTGATACAACACTTCCAGAATTCCCAGCTTGCCCATTATGTAGCCTAATGGGGCATGGAATTAGCCCTATGTTCTCCAAAGTCTAAAAAATCAGTGGAATGTTTGAATGTTAAATTGTGCCAGGCAGAACTTTGTCATATGGTGAAAATGCATAACTTTGACTGGATGTTACATGGCCTTTTGAGCGTTCTGTTGGTAACTGAACTCGAAAAAATAAAAGCAGTTATGAAAAAAGCATTAAAGTTATAGGAACTGATTCAATTAAAATCTCTGATGACATATAGGAACAATAATATAGGGACTCTGAGGCCATTCCGGGGCCTTGAGAATGGGCATTGGATACTTCCGGTGTAGCGGCATTGAATATCACTCCTCAACCTTTGAGCAAAGATGAACCGTATATTTGGCTATATCTATATATCTATATGTATATGTGCATGTGCATGTGTATATACATATATTGGTATGACAACATGGGGCCAAAAAAAATGAGTCACATCATTATGCACAATACCTTTTTCTTCTCCTTGGGAAGTTATGTTCATAACAGCTTAAGAAAAAAGGAAAATAAATGAATATGTCCTATGAGGTCTTTCCTCAAGTGTTTGTAAGGAATTGCATTTTCAGTTAACTTTGAGGAAAGATTGCTTCAGTTCTTGGCCTTATAATACTGCTAGTGACAAATGCTGGTTTAGCCATTGGTCTTTGTCTCCTAACTTTCCCTACTGACATTTCCTTTCAGATTTCCTATTAGTGGAAAAGCTAACATTGTAACCATTCTGTCATCTTATTCTACTTGCAGTACACTTGGCCCTCGAGGGTGTGATAAAACATGTCCAAAATATGACAAAAATATTAAAAGGACCTGAAATAAAGTTAATGGATATGTAGCCTTATAAATCTCCCCCCTTCCCAATTTGTATGACTACATATCAGGGCATTTGGAAGAACTGTTTTCAGTTCACATTTACATCAGTTTCTAGAAGAACTCCCACCAGATTCTTCACCCTTTAATTTAAACAGTAAATGTTTGCTTTAGACTAGAATAATGTGTTCTAAAGCCAAAGGCACTTAAGAATCTACTCGTGATAGTATGTTCTTGGATAAGACAGAAACATTTGAAGAAGCTCTCAGCAAGGTACAGGTGAAGCTCTGAGGTTGCTTTAAATGAATTTGAGGCAGTTCCACTCTTTTGTCAGGATTCTGTAAATATAATTTGCTTCAATTAGTAAAAGCCGTTTCAGTGTGAATGCACTCATGCAAATACTTTCCATAAAGATTTGCAGATCCATTAGCCTTAGCCTTAGACAGCAGCAGTGATATCTAAAGCCAGTTGTTCAGTTTGTGGTTGCTGCATGTTAATTAAGCCACAAAGTCTGACAATCCAAAATAAGATTTAATCTTTCTCTAGCATGTTGGTTTGCGTTTCAGAATTGAATGAGAAAGTTGTGTAAATCCAACAGTGAAAGTTTTGTGGATTTTGGTTTAAATTTATTCCAAGATTAACTTTTTTGCAAAATGTTATTCTTGCTGTCACAATATAATTATATGATGGTTAAGCAATACTAGTTTGTATTATTGCTGTGTTCACACATTACTATACACCACAATATAGTTTAGGCTAGATTAGAGAAAGTAATACATGAGTAAAGTAGTTTACCCAGCCATGTATATGAATGAAATTATGGCTTGATGGTGATGTGTGAATCTAGCCAGTATCTCATTTAGCTGTCTTCATGCTGGATTAAAACATTTTCTAACACAACAAGAGCAAAAAACTAAGCAGAATGAAACATTTCCAGAGGCTCCATTTAGCCTCTGGTATGCAAATGTTCAGCTGTAAACAGAATACCTGGCTAATTCTAATTATTAAATGAGAAATATATTATTTCCCATTTCCTCTAATCTTCAAATGTTTGAAGAAAATGTGATGGCTTGGCTTTTAATAGGGACAGTAAGGTTCTGTGGTTTCTAGTTCAGTTCTTATTCCATAGTAAATTCTTGCCAGCTAATTTGTAGAGAAAAGCCTTTGTATAAAGGCTCTGAACGTTTTATATCTGTTTGGAACTTGAGTTTTTTTTAAAAAGGAATTGTTCATAAAGCTTGAATTCCTTATTAAGGACATTTCCCCAAGTTACGTGAATCTGCAACATTTCCAGTTTTGCCTCCCTCCCATCTCTCTTTCCCCTTTCCAAAATTGCTTCAATGAGTTAAATAAGGCTTTTGACAGAATAAGATGGAGATGGAAGAAAGAGGAGGGGGCCTCAGGGAGCAAATTTACATTTTTAAGTGCATAGGGACTTGCAATATCATACCAATCTTAAACTTCCTAGAGCTAAATGAATGTAATCCAGTTTAGTCTTGCAAACCAAGGGCATGGAGTTTTTTTTTCTCATTGTCAAGTTGTAGATTAAATTCACAGTTCTCTATTTAGTGTTATGTGTATTACATACTGTTAGCAGAACATGAAGAGAAGAATTGGAAACTGTGAAGATGTTTTGTTTCAGGCAATGTTGTTTTTAAACAGCTGTTAATGTACAGAAAGTGGCCCGTTTCTTATAGACAGAGCTGAATAAGGAAGCATATCATCTGGATATCTTACTGTGAACTTTTCTCCCCACCCCTTAATACAAAGTAAATAACAGCACAGTTCTGTGGATGTCTGCTCAGCAGTAAATCTCATTAATTCAGTAGTGCTTAGGCCCAGGTAAATGAGCATAAGATTGCAGGTTAAAACAATTGATTTTTCTGTACTTACTTGAATCTATAATTTAAGTAACTATAATGTTGAAATGACTGCTGGCAGGACAAGTTGGAGAAATAAGCAAATGCTTCAAATCCTACATGAATAAGCAGCATGCTTTACATTTCTATATTTTGCATCATAGGTCTGTACACTCCAATTCTACTTCATATAATGTTTATGTAGCAAAATAAAACATACCAAACAGCCAAACATGAACTGAGGGAATGCAAATAATTAAAGGAAGGTAATAATAATGCAGAATTTTAACACAAACTCTTTAACTTAGCCAATTATATTCTATTTACTTTCAATTCAATTCTTGGATTGTATTTTTGGTATATTGAAAAAAGAAAAAAAGAAAAGAGAGAATCCATAGAGAGCACATTAGGTTCTGAGGAGGTGTTGCTAAGCTTGATACCAAAATTTCTTATTTATGGGAATCCAAAATAAGTGAAAGCCACTTAGCAGAAACTGGCTACATGTGTTTTTATCAGCAACCTCTAACAAACAGGTAGTTTTATGTAGATCAAAGCACACATATGAGGAATACATCTCTTGCTGTGAAGCAGGAAAAACCTTACAGCTGGTTTGGTGTAGTAGTTAAGATGTCTGTCCAGAAACTGGGAGAATGTAAATTCTAGTCCTGCCTTGGGGATGAAGTCAGATGGGTGACCTTGTGCCAGTCCCCTCTCAGCCCTAGGAAGGATTCAATTAAAAAAAACTTTGCTGAATAAAGTACAAGGACTTGTCCAATGCTTGTCTCTGAGAATTGGACACAATTGAATGGAAGGGCTATCAGTTGTTCTGAGAGTGGCAGCTAAGGGGTGGTAGGAAAAGGAAAAAAAGAACAATAGAAAGATCAGAGGAAGACAGGCCAGCGTAGCACACAAGCTGTGCTGAAGAGTGTTGTATTTATGTGGATTCTGAAACAAAATCATTTCTTCATTTTGTCTGGGCTTCTCCAAATAAGGAGAGCCATAAAGTCAGTGGAAAACAACAGGATCAGTCTTTAGAACAAGAGGAAGCAATCTGGGAACTGTGTATTATTGAGAATATATCTGCTTGGCATCATCTGTTAGTTGTTTCTTAGCATATCATGTTTGCCTCTTTAATCCATTACTGCATTCTCTAACTAGTTCCCATTTTATCCTAACGTTTGGTCTGTGTATGCCCTTTTGCCCAAATTCCAGAATTTTTTTGCTAAAAAACAAGCAACAACTGATATTCCATTCCTTGCTAGTTGTGGTTTTCTGCCAATTTCTTCAAGACTGCTATCAACATGACTTCTCTGTTAAACTTCCAATTATAATGTGTGTTCCTAGGTTTAGAAATTCTACACATTTAAGAAATGAGCTGTAATTCACAAAAGCATATGCCTTTTAATAAATTTGTTAGTCAGAAAAGATTCTACTTGATTCCTCCCAATTTTTTGCCACCATGGATGAACACAGTCTCTCTTCTTTCAATGTCTGTACTCCTATTATCCATCTCCCTTTTAAAAACTTCCTTATTTACTTGTCTGGGCTTGCTCAAGAACATAGAGCCTGTTTAATCCAACCCAGCTTTCTCTTTACTTTCATTTACTTTCTCTTTAAATCCTTCCTCTGAATGGTCTTTCATCTGGAGACAGTCCAACAATTGTATTTCAAGAATAATGAAAGATGCAGAAAGTGTGTTTAAGTATCCTTACTCTATTAATGGGAAATTGAAGTTAATAATAAAATCATTGAGTGTTAATATTAGTAAAAATGACAAATTGCAGACTAAATTCAACATTAGTGATGCTGCTGCTAACCCACTGTCTTTATATGAAACTCTGTGTTTACTGTTAATGATGCTGCTGAATTCATTAATGTGGCAATATCAGTTGATAATAGAAGATAAAGAATTGGTGAAGATCACACAGTATCACGATCTGAAAATGGAAATTGAGAGACCGTAGCACAAACTGGCAAAGGTAGTCCCAGTGACACTCAGCACATGGGGTGCCATACTAAAAAGCCTTGGAAGACACTTGGAGAATCTGCTCATTGACAAAAATTCCATCTGTCAAGTACAAACAACCACGCTGCTTGGATCCGCACATATACTATACCAACACATTACACACATCTTAAGTTCTTAAGAAGAACCTGATGCTCATGAAGGCCAATACCAGCTAAAGAACTGGCAGCTGTGATTTCACATTGTCATGTATAATAACAGCAACAAAAACGGTAGATTGGGAAATCTGCAGGAAATATCATTTGGCTATAAGCAAAAACTGGTGGACCACAAAATAGGCAAAGTAATAAAAGATGAAGAAGCTAAAGCATCTGGGACTTTAGAATTCAAACAGATAAAGTACCTGTCATATAACACTTCAGACTTAACAACTGTTGTTAAGAGAGACAAAACAAAAGTCTGGATAGTGGATATTGCTGTAGTTGGAGACAGCAGAAGAAAAAAGAAAGAACGGAAGAAAATCACAAAATAAAGAGACCTGCAAATAGAAGTAGAATGACTCTGGCAAAAGAAAGCAAAGGCAGTAATAGGCACCTTTGGTGCAATCCTCAAACATCTTGAACATACTTGAACTGTATTGTCATTGACAAAATCATCACCAATCAATTGCGAAAGGCAGCTTTGTATTGTATATCTCAATTCTGAACTGTACAGGTGAAGTTATCAATGTATTGACCCAGAATCTGGAGGCTGTTTAGGTCTAGATGTGGAGGAAAAGACTTTGTTCAACCCTGACAGGACTAAGTGACTGTTAATAGCTTTAAAACAGCAAAATGGATATTTTAAGGCAACATTTTCCCATGCACACATTCTTTATCAAATGTTTTTCAAAGTCTATATGTACCTTAAATAATATCTGGAGTGTCTCTCCAATAACGCTATAACATTGTGTTCATAGTTGAGATCTATTCTTGTTAAGGTCTAGCACAGCATTACTAGAATCTCAAGACAAATTGTTGTGGCCTATTTAGGGAAGGTAGGACCTGAGCTGGACTATCATGGTTTTTCAACAAAGTCACTTTCACAGAAGTTGGTTCATCTCCTAATCGATAAGGGGACATAGCCCCATTTTGGTTCTGTGTATTTACCATGCTGTAAATACTCCAGGTAATGATTTTCCCCTCCTTGAAGCTGTAGGCAGGGCTGATTATTCAGATGTATCACTGTCACCATTTCTTGAGCCTTTTGAAGCCTTTAGAAGATTTTGAGATCCAAATTTACATAGTCCTAGAATGATCTCACAGTGTAAGAATACAATTATTGTTCTGCTTGGATTTTACAGGTTTACGTATGGCATGCAGGGCTGTCTCTAAACAAAATGGTTATTTATTTTTTATGCCAATTCTTTTTAATCACATGCATCCCAGTTCATTTCCAGTCCCATATTAACTGGGTGTTTTAATTTAAAAAGCACTCCATGGCTTTGAACCACAGTAGCTAAGAGAATACTGCTTCTTTATTACCTGTACCCTAGAGGCATTTTTGAAAGGCCTTCTCTAAATACCCTCACCAGTTGAGGAGCAGCAGGAAGCTGTCCAGAAGTAGGGCTTTTCAGTGGTAGCCTCTAAGTCAAAATGCTTGGCTCTGTGCTGCTTTCCTTTTCAGCAGTTGGTGAAAGCACTGATTTTTTAAAATCCCCAAAACAAAAAAAATTTAATGTTTTTTTTAAAAATTATGTTTTTTTTAAATTATGCTTTTGTAACTGTTTTTTTTTTTTTTTAAATTTCTGCTCTTGCAATTTTTTTATTGTTGCCTGCACTTCTTGTTTTACTTTGTATATTTTATGCTGGCTGCTAAGTATTTTTTATTAATTGTTTTAATTTACTGTTTTAACTTTTTGAATTTATGAAGTGGGATTTTTTTAAAGTGAGGGTGATACATAACTATTGGAAGAATGAATGAATAAATACTTCTAATAGTAACCATAAATCTTTGCACATCATATTCCTGACTAATAATGATAACTAGATCCTCAACAATCTAGACAACTGATTTAATATTTTTTTGTTGGGAACAACATCATTTGTTTTGTAATTAAAGTGACATCTTTGAGAAGCACAGATCTTAAAGTTGCTAGAGCTTTAGTGATTTGGAAGTTTTTATAAATTTATTAAAAGGCAGCCTAGACATTTTAAAAGTGAACAGTACCACAATCTGAATCTGAGGTCAATACCAAGAAGTATAAATGATGATAAAGTTCTGTTTTCTGGGTCTATCAAGTTTTCCATGTTCTTATATTATTTAAACCTTTGATAAAGAGATCACAACACAATTCTTGGGCCCAAGCTATTTAATAAACTCTTTTTTTCCCCTCCATCTGCTGGAGCTGTTCCTTGAGCATGTTATTAAACTTTCTGTGAAATCTGTTTCACTGTCACTTTTGACATATGGTACTTTCACTACAGCGTACAGTGTACTCCTTTTTTCTGGCGTTTTCTGGCTCAACATTCATTTTGGATCATGGCTCAGTAGTGAACAGATTTTAAAAGATTTGGTATTTTACAAGCTCTAAATGTGACCAGTAGGTGGCAATAGCAATCACATTTAATTGCATGTTTTCTTTGCTATAATATTACATATTGTTTATATTATAATGGGGTCCAGATAGAGAAAATAGAGAGGAAAGTCTTTTTGCCAGTGCCCTCATTTATAACACAATAAATGTAACACATACTTTGTCAGACATATTTAAAAGGTTTTGGTTTAGCTATTTAATAGGGTTGATGTTGAAGAAGCTTAAACGATGTTTTTTTTTTTAAAAAAAGTGCATTCAGATGTGTTTTTTCATTGCTCTGATATGCGTATAATTTTACTATTTTAATTCAGTTGTTTTATTAACATTTTACATTTTTAATCATTTTATATCTGATCTCATTCTATAAGTTGTTAATGGAAATAATTTTTTCCAAAACAAAAGTCTAAGGTAATTTGGATGGCTTATCAAACAGATTTTTTTTTTTTGCTAAGTAGCCAAATTTAGCTTATTATGGCATTTTAACCAGGTTACATTGTTTAAAAGCAACATCAACAATGTTTTTTTCTCACACTATACAGATTCATCTCTGAATGCTTCCTCTTAGTTACGAATTATGTTTTTCAATTAGTTCACCTCATCCAAGTTTTATGGTGAACACAGACCTCAACTTACTACCATTCCTTTGGTGAGTGAAGTTACAATGGAACTGAAAAGAGTGATATACAACTGATCCTCACACTTGAAAACTCCTAGCAACCCTGTGGTCACATGATCGAGACCTGGGCACTTGGCATCCAGCTTGCATTTTGACTGTTGCAGTGTCCCAGGCTCAAGTGATTGCCACTTACGTCCTTTCCAGCTGGCTTTCCAACAAACAAAGTCAATGGGGAAGCCAGCAGGAAAGGGTCACAAGTCATGGTCCCATGATGTTTCACTTAATTACCATTGGAAAAGAGTTCATAAAATCAGGTGTGTTTACATGATACCTCATTTATCAACCTGCATCTATAACAATAAATTTTCTGGTACTTCTTGTCATAAATCAAGGACTACCTATAGTCCATCTCATACTATCATATATCTCATATGATTTCAAGTCTATATGGATGTTCGAGTCCCTGTGAATATTCAAATTAATACATAATACATTAGAATCTCTGGTCACGACCATAATTTGTTCCACAACTTTGGTCACAACCCGATTTGGCCTAAACCTAATTTTGGAAATTTGGCGCTTACAAAAAAAATGGCACAGAAGGGGATATCAGTCATGAAAAAAAAATGTGATTTTTTTTTGGTCTGAACCCGATTTGGACGTGGTCAGAAGCATTTGTGACCAGAGATTTTACTGTATATGGTTTTTTTTGGGGGGGTGGGGGTCTGGTCTCAGCAAGTGGCAAAACTAGCAAATTTTAGCTAAATTCAGGAAAGGCAAGTAGGGTTGCATCTAGTGATGACTTGAGGGCACCTGAAAATCTCAGGGCTGGAGGCTACACTGAAAAGTTGAAAAAATCAGTGAGAAATCCCCTCTGTGTTGTTGCCAGAAAAAGAAATATGACTTTGTTGATTACTCATCAGGAATAGAATTCAAGTCATGGAATCTTGACTTTTATAGTATTCTCTGGCCAGACCCAAAGAACCATTCAATTCTTCTGTCACAGCTTGCTAAGGTATTAGCTGAACATTATCCCTTTCACAAAAATAGCTTACTGAAATTCTGTGATTTTAAATCAGAGTAGGAAGCATATGAGCTGCGGTGGTGCAATGGTTAAAATGCAGTACTGCAGGCTGCTTCTGCTGCCTGCCGGCTGCCTGAAGTTTGACAGTTCAAATCTCACCAGGTTCAAGGTTGATTCAGCCTTCCATCCTTCTGAGGTCAGTAAAATGAGGACCCAGATTGTTGGGGGCAACAGGCTGACTCTGCAAACCACTTAGAGAGGGCTGTAAAGCACTGTGAAGTGGTATATAAGTCTAAGTGCCATTGCTAAATCATTTTATTATGTCTGGTTTTGATATCCTGTTTGAGAATTCCTAGAATTGACCCAATTCTTGTGGAGGTCACACATTATAGGGAAGGTTGTCTTGAATATCTCCTGACAGTCGGAAGAGGACAGTGGTTGAACATGTTCAAGATGACCATTGCAAGTTTTACTATCGGGACAAGATTCGCAATATTACTTGCAGGATGGTTTGTCACTTTTTATTTTAGGGGCAATTCTGGTTCTTTTTTTTTATTATTAAAAAAAAACTTGTGGCAGGACAGAGAATGTACAATCTGCAATCACAGGATGAAGGCTTCCCATTGTCTTCTTTATAAATGAATGTTTCTGGGATCTGGCTAAAATCAGATATTTTCCAAAATTTCTACTAATAGAATAAAAATAAATAAATTTAGGTAATTAGATTTATGCTTGTGCTTCTTTTCTTAGTGTGCCATGGCTTGTGGAAAAATATACAAGTGTATGATTCTTGCTCTAGTAGTATTTCTGGATAAATTTTCAAAGAAAAATCACTTTTTATTTTTTTCTTGTTTTGGGGACATGAAATATGCTTTCTGAAACAGTTATTATTTAAAACAAATATATTTCCCCAGAAAGACTAATGGTTAATGCATGAATGGTTTTCTACATTGTGTTGTATGATTCTAACTAAAATTAGAACTTTATTTCAGTGCTATCAACCAGGACTTAATTATGAGGTTGAAATACAATCTAATGTATATTCAGCTAAATTAATATTCCTAAATGTAGCAGTGTTGTTTTTTATTTCTTTTTTTTTCAATGTTTAAAATTCTGTTTAAGACTAGACTAACTGTATATCAGGTCCAAGATGAAACTAATAAATGAAAAGCAAATTGTACACTCACAGTGCTTTCAATAAAATCCCATATGGCTTTTCCTTGAAGTAAGAAAAAAAAAAGTAAACTAATCTCTGATAACCTAGCAGAGTATATTAGATTTTGTCTGTTATGCTACTGTTCTTCATTGCTCATACAGTGGAAGCTTTATATTGTACTGATGAATGTTGAAAAGTGGTCAGACCTTTGTTGACTGTGGCAGTGAGAAAGCCAATAAATAAATATAATTAATTATTAATTCAATCATATATCAATTTTAATTGCAAAGCGAAGAATTCTCATAACAAAGAAAGTTAACACTAATATAATCAGCAGAAAATACTGTGTATATCTTTGGATATTTCACACATATATATATATATATATATATATATATATACAGGCACCCATACCATTTATTCATTGGTTTGACATACTGTTTATTTGTTGACATTTTATGCCACTTCAACATTCTTAAATGCTAAATACATTTCTCCAAATTTCCTCCTGATAAAGTGGAAAGAAAGACAGAAGGAACCCCCATCACATGTTTTTTGCAAAGGAATCTCCACACAAATTAGAGATAGATATGCAAAGAAATTTGGAAATAGTTCATTTTTGGTGTCGGGCTCCTGTTCTGGAACTAACCATGATAAATTGCAGGCTCTCCCCCTGCCACCGCCCCCCTCCCCCATGGCTTTGAACAACTGTTTGTTTCTGAGTTTTGTCTTCTATTTGCTTTACTAGACTCTGATGTTTGAAGTAGTGGGTCAAGGCCACTTATTGTTTTTGAGCCATTCTCTTTCCCAGTTTAAAAACAAAAGTTCAACAGATTCAAGTTATCAAAGAATATTGGTGTCGAGAAATTTTTTAGAAGAGAAATCCAGCCCAGGAGAGAGAACTAACAAAATGGATTTAATCTTTTCAATTTGTGGCCTGTGTAACCTATGTTCTTTTCTCCTCTCTTGGTAAAACTGAAATCATTTACAGAACCTATGCTAAGAATTTGTGCAGCTTTTCTACTGTAACATCCACTTATCCCTCTGTTAGGAGGCACAAATGAAAGCAAAATTGAAGGTGGCTCTAGGTGAACTGACTTTGAATTCCATTGAAAGCATAAGAGGTTCTGTGTCAGCTGTGTGTTACAAATCAGTCTCTACTCATTTTAGAGCAGGCTCCCCAAAATGGTAAACAGCTAAAAATATTGGATAGAATTGAAACCTGAGTCAACAATATGGCTCCTGAATTAGAATTTGGTTTCTTATTTGTTTCATTTTTTTTTTGTTATTTGTGATTATAGATTGTTTAGGACAGGGATGTCAAACTCAATTTCATTGAGGACCGCATCAGGGCCCTCAATGTGTTTGACTTTGGGGGGCAGGGTAGGCATGGCCAGGGTGGGCGTGGCCAGCTCAACATCACTTGTGTCAGCGGCGCCTGTGGTGGCCCAAGTGCTCCGCCAACGAAAATGGGCTCCTAAGTTCCATTTTTGGCTGCGACAGCCACCTACAACTTTCTGCCAGTGAAAACAGAGGTTAGAGGACTGCATACAGCCCTCCTGAGCTCCATTTTTGCTGGTAGAGGCACTGTGGGACAGTCCTTCGCTGTTTCCAGGGCAGCCCCACAGCCCAGATCTAAGCACCCCATGGGCTGGATCTGGCCCCAGGCCTTGAGTTGACAATAGGAAAATGCTGCAACTTTTCTTTGGTTGTTTCTGTTTGAGGGAAACTCTGCGAAAAAATTTTCCACTTCATAGACATTGAGGCCAGGGGTGGGATTCTACCAGTTCGCACCTATTTTCTAGAACCGGTTGTTAACATTCTAAGCAGTCCGGAGAACCAGTTGTTAGAAGAAATTACTGGCCTAATCCTGTAAGGAGGACAGGAAGGAAACATTCTGGTGTTGCTTACAGAAACTGCCTCTCCATTAACCCTACAGAGAATCAACAGCAGAAATCTTCAGGCCTCTTGGGCAAGGGGATTTTTGCACATATTTACTTGGAGTGAAGAAAGGAATCTGGCTAGGTTTTAAAAAGGATAATGATTGGTTGGTTGAAGAGCATGCATTCCCCCTGAAGGTTGAAGTACATAATATCAATTCTAGAATGTTAGTTGTCAAGTTTTGAACTTTCTTTTTAATAAAAGTTTTATTTAAAAGTTTACAAAACATACAAATACAAATAAAATATCTTTTTTTGAGGACAGCGTGGCCCCGGGTTATCATTTTTCCATACAGACATAAACTCAATACATATTTATCTTATACATTCTAATCCATATCTTATAACTATCTTCATATTTTTTTCAATAGCTTTACCCTTTCTTTACTTCCTATAGCCTTATTTTAAATTATCTCATTCCTTTCTTAATTCAGTTACATATCTTTTTGTAATTTTTAAAATCTTTCTAATCAATGTTTTTATACTTTCGTCTGTCCTGTTTACAATTTCATATTATCTTTTCTCATAAAACAAATTTTCCCCTGTAATTACTAGACTGGAGTGTAACACCTTTGTATCTTTTTTCAAATCTTATTCAAAAATTTAAGTTACATCTTTACAGTTATAACATTCATTTTCTAACTTCTATTTTATAACACATACCTATTTTCAATCGAATTCTGCTTGGTACATTCCCTTAAAATACACACTAAATTCTTAAAAGAAAAAAGTATACATGTATCTCTCTCTCTCTCTCTCTCTCTCTCTCTCTCTCTCTCTCTCTCTCTCTCTGTGTGTGTGTGTGTGTGTGTGTGTGTATATATATATATATATATATATATATATATGTATAACAATAGTAAATTGAATAATTATTCTATCAAGTACAGCTCTGCCATTAATATTAATAACAATCTTTTACATTAAAAAAACCAAACAATAGTTATTAACAGTAGTTAATAAAGTTATTCTTATTCAAGTTCATCTTATCTACTGATAAAAATCTTTCATGTTTCTTTTCAGTTTTTTTTAAACGTTCTTTTTAAATCATTGAGAGCCTTATTCTCTTTACAAACAAATATTCCACTACACATCAGTAGAAATTTTTTCTATCACTTTAATCATCTAACATATTATATAACAATGCTATCCCATGCACCTTTGCAGAATCCTCTCCTTAAGTTAAATTTTAACCATTGTCTCTGTGTCTTTTAAATAGGTTTATCCCTTTAATTCTTGTATGTTTTTCCTCTACCTCTATATCTTGTTTCTGTCTTTTGTAGCTTCTTCTCCTTCCCCTTTTTATTCCTTTTTCTATCTGATTCTCCCTTCTGTGATCCTCTCTTCTGCTTCTTCCTGATATTATGGTTACTTTTCAAATTACTCTTTTTTTTTGGTTGATGCTTCAGTACTTAAGTTTTTAACTCCCTTTCCCCCCTTTCCCTTTTTTACCTCACTTAAAATTGCTTGGTCATTGAATATGGCTTCTTTGTTGTCCCGCCCTTCTTGTTCTGCCCGTATTTCTTGCTGTTTTTCATAGTTCAAGATCTCCATTTCTAAAAATTGAAATATGAAGCCAAAAGATCCTCTTCCGTCTTGTGCTTCTTTTTGTTCTTTAAGTCTCATTTTTAACACTTCAAGGAGTGATTCCATTAAAAAAAAATTAAACAACCCCCAATTTATGTTATTTTATTTCATTAGGATCCTCCATCCAAAATTCTAAGAATCATCCAATAATCCAAAACTGTTTCTTGCTTCTTTTCTCACTTTCTCTTTCCAGGGGCTTTGTTCTTTTGTAACAAAGTTTCAGCTACAATGTATCTTTTGCAAGCCTTGTTAAAATTCCACTATCATTTTTTTAAAGTTCCAGATGGTCTCCTCTATTTTCCAGATTCCACCCTCTTTTTTCCCTTTTTCCCTCTGCTGCTTTCTTTCTCTTTTTTTTTAAAGAAAGTTTTTAAATTATCCAAGAATCTTTATCCCTTTGACACTTTATTTTCAACTAGAAATAGCCTATTAATGTCAAAGTGGATTAGTATCAATTTCTCATTTGAATCTCTTCTTCTTAATGTTCCAAGTCAGTTAAAACTGTTGATATTAGAGGAAAAAAAGCCAATTCCATTTCCTTTCCCTTTCTCTTTCGCAGCTTAAAATCTTTTTTAGGAATAGTATTAGTCTTTAAAATTTAGGTTCCAAGTACCTTAAATAGATGTTCTCCATTCAACCTGGTCAATCAAACTTTCTCCTTTAAACTTCCTCCTCACAATCTTGTCTGGTCAGGTTCTTCTTTGAGGTGGCCATTTCTGACCACCACTGCAACCGCCTTTGGGAAAAGGAGTAATGGCCAGCTGAAGAGGAGAGATGCGGCTCTCCTCAACCCTGCTGATGGCTCCCCCTTCTTCACCACCTCTACGGGGTGGCTTCAGCCCCGAATCTGGGTGGCTCAGGGCACTCCAGCAGCAAGCACGGATCAAACCCGTGGATGATCGCGATTTCGGTCCGTCGCCAAAGAAGCCCAAACCAGAAGTCCCCAAGTTTTGAACTTTCTGATGCACTTTTGAATAGTTTGAGAAGACTCTGGGTATGAACCATTCTGAGACACAGATTTTTTCATAAATCCATCTTCACTTTATCAATATGAAGTATGGTCATGCTTCTTATTTTCAACTACTATTCAATGTAGTGTTGCAACTAAAAAATAAAATATCATTATAGTCAGTTCTGTAAAAAAAAGTTAGCATAGAAACTACTGTTTTTTATTTAAGAAGGTTTCTCTGTAATACAACCCTAAAGGTAGTAATTGTAACATTTGGGGAAGGCAGGGGTGTTAATCAATGGGAACCACTGGTTTATACACTGATTTGGGGAAAAATTTTCTCCCCACTCTTTTCAAAATGCTTTTTTTAACCTGACAGTATAATGATGATTTCTTGCAATTATCTTTTGAATTTATTATTTGCCAAGTTGATTGCATAACAAATAAGCATTCAGCAATCTTTTTGCACCTATACTAATAATCTTATAGTAGATCTTGGAACATATTCAAGCAAGTCATTTTGTGGTTTGGCTTTTCTAATGATCTGTCTAGAAATCCTGTTCTGCTACAGATACTTACAAGACACCTGCCATTTAAAAACATTGCTCATTGCTGACAAGTTGAAATACATGGGGGTTTTTTTGGGGGGGGGGATGTCTCATTTTATCTTAGTTTCCATTAAAGTCCTCTTGAATCCCATTGATACATTTAGCTTCAGTTCCCTGTCACAGTGTCATATAAGCCACAGAAGCTGGTCACAATTCAGGGTGCTTAGCTAGAAGCACAGTGGAATAATATGCTAAGGTAGACGCCAACCAACCATGATATGGCTGAGTATGATGGTTGGATACAATACAGGTAATCCAATACAATTGGGCCCAAAGTATCTGTTGTTTAGTGAAAAGTTAAGTGAGTTTTGCTCTGATTTATGATCTTTCTTACTACAGTTGTTAAGTGAATAACTGCAATTGATAAGTTAGTAACCCAGTTGTTAAACAAATCTGGATTCCTCATTGACTTTGCTTTTCAAAAAGTGTTCAAAAGGCTTTGTCAAGCTTAATAAAACACAAACTAAAACCTTTTTTAATGTGACGCTGGGAATTACTTGCATTCCCAGCCAAAACTCATTAGACACAGTTCTTCCAGATAAGAGCACGCTTTTTAGTGCTGTCAAATGCTGCCAAGAAACAGAAGTCCAATTCAGGCTAACATAAACCAACCCAAAAACCTAGAAGAAAACCAACCAGAGTACAGAGCTTCACTCGGACATTACTGGACTGCTTTGCTTCCTGCAAAGCTCCTTGTCATTGAGGACTGACTTTTATCCCTTATGGGAGGGGCAATCACCTCCCAGCCTTACTCCCGAGTCGCCCCTTCTGCTTCAGCCTTCTAGCAGCTCTGCGCACACGCACACTGGGAACAGGCTCCCCAGGTTCCTCTGCTTTGCTGCTGTCAGACTCCAAAAGCTCCGAAGGCAGCGCCCTACTCTCAGATTGTCCTGGCCCCATCCCTGCATCAGATATAGGACCCTCATCCAAGTCCTCGCCAGACTCCCTGACTGGTTCCCTTTTATCCTCACTGTCTAATACCTCTGCTGTCCACACCGGCTGCCAGCGAACCACAACAAAAGGTCGCAAAAGGAGATCACATGACCCCAGGACACAGCAATGGTCCTAAGTATGAACCAAGCATCTGAATTTTGATCACATGATCATGGGGATGCTACAAAGGTTGTAACTATGAAAAATGGTCATGTCACTTTTTTCAGTGCTGTCGTAACTTGGAATGGTCACTTAAATGAATTGTTGTAAGTCAATGACTACCTGTACAGTCTTAAGTGAGCATTTCTATCTTTTTTTTGAAGCTATTATTTTAAGAAACAAAAACAATTATGGTCAGTCTGTTCAAGTGGCTGGAAGCAAAACCTGTTTGCCCAGCACTTCCTGTCCTTTGCTTGTAATGGAGCTAGTTTGAATTAGGCAACCTGGAAACATAGATATATTTCATGCAGTGCATTTGAAGCCACAATCTTCTGGCTTGCTAAACTAAGAGACCATATGATGAAGCAGTTTAGTCCACCTTGTTCTGCTGGATTCTCATCAATGGTTGACTTGCACAAGTTTTTTCCACATCAAGGAAACGGTTACTGTAATTCACTTTTGATCTTATCTAGAAAAAGAAATGTTTTTGCCTGGCTTGGTATTTTTCCATCCACTGATACAGCAAATGGAAGACTAGGCTAATCTTTAGGCCAAATAAGTTTTTGCTTTGCTTCTGTGCTTGCTTTTGTTTATTAAACTCATTCTATCCCTATGTAGCATTCATACCAGTATTAGTCATTGCAAAATCCTGAGGGTATGCCATCCCATCTCTGAGTTTACTTTTGGAATATAGCTGTTATATCTCAACATCTCATACAAACCGACACTGAGCTTGTATACAGCACTATGAATAGCTAAGCCTTTTCTGGATAGCATGTGCATCGTGAATTAATTCATTTAGCAATTTTCCAATGGTTATAAAATTCAACCAATTTATGTTACAGTGCCCATTTCAGTGAATACTTTCCCCTGGCTTTTTAAAAATTGGTTTCATTAATGGATGAAAATATTGGAGCAAAGACAGAAATTGTAACTGGAAGAAATACAAGCTTTGTAATGAAAACAGGGTCTATTTCTGGCACTATGAAAATAAGTTATTTTCCTTGCCTGACTACACAGTTCTTATGTGAAGATAGAAAGCTACAAATTTCTTTATAGATAATTATAAAAAAATATTTTTTCTACAAAATATATTTAGAAATATGTTTATAGACTTTTTCTTAGCACAAATACATGCAGCTTGTGTTAGTTTCTATATTTTTTGTGATTAGTAAGAATAACACAATCAAATTTCACTAAAAAAAAATCTCCTCATTTCTCAGCCCCTGGCATGTTTCCAATTGAATGTTATTTTCAGTGCAGCTGCGGCCCAAAAATCTTATATAAAAATGAAATTAATCTCCTCCTCCAATTACGTGTGACTTTTTCAAACTTTTAAGAGATGAAAGAAAGCAAAAGGGATAGGTTCTTACAATTAAATTTCTTGTAAGAAAGTGTTCTTTTTAAATATTGGCTTCTTTTGGTTCCTTGAAATATTTCCGTATCTAATATCCATCTATGTTTCCCATTAACAAGGGGAGTTTCTGTTAGGATTGTACTATTGTTTATTCTTCACTTCAGGATCAGATCATACTGTAGGTAAGTGGAAAGGCCAAATTAAATTAAATCTTTGTTAGTGGTGTTGATTCAATTAAAGATTGACTGCTGCTATTTGGTTTTCCCCCAAGAGGCTGCTTCCTCGATTTCTTAAGTCATCCCACTTAGTCAGGATCTTGTAATAAATGGGATAACATTATAATCCTGAAAAACCAATGGTAAAATGATTTAATTACTGCATTTGATTGATACTACACACTGAATTACTCTTCCCAACAGGTGATCTTCTGTATCTTTAGGAGTGAAATTCTAATGTTCTTGAACACTGGCCATGTTGGCAAGGATTATTTGTGATATGCAACCATTCCTTGAGTTACAATGGTAATTGGGAATGGAATTTCTATCTCTAAGCCAATGTGGTAAATAGGTAAAACATCACGTGACCACATCTCTTAGCTATGGTAATCCCAACATTCTCCATTGCTGTTATTAATGCCATTGGTCTTTACGTGAGGACCCACCATGATCCAAGTCGTTCCTGGCTTGGATTCTCTCAAACCCAGACCTTAACAGGCAAGGGATTATCTTCTCTTGAACTTCTTCTACCTGCCAGTCTCCCATCCTGCCCTTTTTGCTGCTGTGCACAGTAACACTCCTTAGGGATAACATTGATACTGGGGCAGGAGTGGAGGTTTGGAGCCATCAGCAGACTCAGACATCTGCCACCACCTTCAGGCTTCAATTTCATCCCCAGCTACTGCAGCTGCCACAGAGTGTCACCTTAAGTCCCACATAGCAGGATTACTAAATAGATTTTTGTAAATAACTGAAGAAATAAGAAACAGTTGCATTCATGGACGCTAAACATTAGTCCTGTGCAAAGTGACTATTTTATTTTCATAAGTTGACTTGCAATAATCCAATGTTTCCCAAGAACCTTGTTTGGGAAATTTTGAGTCAAAAATTTAAGAGTCACCCTTCAATTAAACCACTGAAGTGAACTGATTAAATTCAGCAGTGACCACTTTAATTCAGTGTCCAGGAGCCTCATTGCATGTACTGAAACATTGTTGATGTTCAGTTGAAGTGAGGGAAGTTGATCCAGTCCAGTTGAAGAGAAATCCTGCTTTGATTTGTCACTTCCCTTTGAAAGTGCGCCTCAGTCAAAACTTGGGTTTAAAGTGAGGAGTCCCTTAAGAGTTCTGCCAGCCCTTTAAAATAGGGTTGTTGTTAGAAACAGCAGAAGTTCCATCTTCTGTTGCTGATCTGAGACTTCTCACTATGCATGTGTCTATGAAAAATCTTTTCAGTACTAAAGTCAATAATCATATTCTGGTTTGTGGAAGAGAGGTAGGGGGAGAGAGAGGGAGGGAGCGGGAGAGAGAGAGAGAGAAGTGTAAGAGGAAATGAGAAAGGTGCATGAAGAGGGATTGAGAGGTCAAACAGCTTGAGAAGAAAGTTGTCTCAGTAAGAGTTGACTGATCCAGAAAATCTAATAAGGGTAATATTTTAAAAGTCTAAAAACATTTTAAAGAGGTCTGAAAAAGTATAATTATATGTTAGGGTACTTGAGAATGAGATAATTAAGTGAAGAGCCATTTTATCAGTATGTTTCTCAAAAGAAATCCATGGGGCATCAATCTTTAAGAATTCACTTGGAATTTAAATAATTTCTCTATTTTGCATGCCTCGGTTGAAACAGCCTGTTTCTTTTATCAAACCCTACTGCCTTTCAAAAGTTTTCCCCCTCCTTTTGCAGGGTAAGTGTGCATATGCATTTGTGTGTAAGAGAAAAAGATTGATGCTTTTTATTGCCAGTCCTGACAACTGACAACTACAGCATTGAGGTGAGGTGGAGGGAAACTGTCAGGTTGTTGAAATCCCTCTGGAGAATTGACACTGTAGCTGAATTGGAGAGCGAAAAGAATACAAATAACAGGGAAGTTTGGAGTTACCTTGCTTTCTGTCTTGATGCTATCGTGTACAGCCTGAAGCAATGTAAGGGCAACCCAAGTCAGGTTCATTTGGGAATGTTCAGGAGTTAATGTTTTAGTATTGCTGTATGGTGGCTAAACAGATGGTGTAATTAGCTTGCAGCAGTGAAGAACTATTTTTCTGCCAGGGTAAGAGGAAATAACTGTGGGTGGTGAACAAGATCTTCTAAATTGATCCTGAACCTGCTTACAAAAGTATGCTAAGTACAGACAGTATAAAGAGTCTCTTTCCAATCCCATCACTATTTTCATTTGGATTTTTGACACAGAGATCCAAAAATATCCAAGACTCATTTGGATCATAATTGAATAAGAGAGTAAATGGAGGATGAAAGAGTTTTAAAAGCACAATTTCTCCTTTTCCTGTGTAATAGCCATTTGGAAAGTACCTAACTGAATAGAAGTCCCATTATAGTCTCCTTTTTTTTTGTCCACTGTAGGCATAATTCTCAATTCTTACCCAAAGCTAGGTGATCTGGAACAGGCTTAAGTATCGCAGTTCTCTCTAGTATACCCTTTTTCCTGTTCTGATGCAAAGATCTCTTTTTTTCCATTATTGGAATTAGTATTTGCTCTCTATTTCCAACAAACTATAGTTAAGTTTTAACATATTTCTTACCAAATAGTTGTAAACATAAAAACCTAGTTGTAGAATTTAGTTAGCCATACTAGTGTGTGGAAAATCAGTTCTTAGATAAGTAGAATCAATTAAATCAAGTTGATATATAGGGATATAAGGACAATGTTTGTTATCATTAGGACAATCCTATAGATTTATGAAATGTTTCTCTTTGGGACCTGGCATCCACAAACTGACCCCTTCTCTTGATTTATGAGGGATGATTTCTTCTCTGTATTACTATTTTTTTGCATTGTCCCCAATTTTAAAACAATCAATAAACAAATTTTTCATTTGCAATTTTTGATTTGAAAACCCCTCTGCCCTTTTTTTTCAGTCTATGAATAGTTTTATTTTAGTCCATGTATTTTGCAACTCAGAATTAAATAATCAAAAGAATGAAAATAAATTCAGAAGTTGCTAAATTGAAATAAGTTTATCTATGCATATTGAACAGGATTCCATTGTCTTTTCCCCCTGTTCCTCCCCTCTGTAAGAATAAATTTCTGAAGCTTATCCAATAGAATAAAATATATTCTGGAGGGCATTATATAGAAATAGCTTGGATCAGGGATTCCTAAACTTTTTGCTATCTCAGGTCCTTTTGGTATAAACTTAATGTACACATCACTCCCTAAAATCTGAATACCAAAATAATCAAGAGGATGAAACTTTGTGGAGGGGAGGTGGATTTACTTCTAATTTTCTACCTAAAAGGTTCTTCCTACTTCCCCTGGATTTTGCCTGGATGTTCCCAAGGGAGGCACTGGCACACATTACAGTTTGGGAAACCTTGACTTAAAGTGATTGCATAATTAGTCCAGTTATTTGCATTATGCCTTCAAATTATTCACACAGTCTTGTAGCTTCAGGTCCACCTGAAAGAAATGGAAATGTTTTGTTAAAATGTTTGTAGTTGCATGGCGTCTGCAGGACTGAGCGATTCATCTAGTTGCATAAATACTTCAGCTTTGCTAAACTTTGTTCAGGTGCTACAAGAGGAGTGGGCAACAGTCCCTTTCTTAAATTACCCTGGTGATGTCAGTGAAGAGATGGTCTCCATGAGCAGCACGGACAGATCTGGCTGAAGCAAAAGAGTTTGCATATTTATGAGGCTCCCCACTGCAAATATGCATGCTGTAACCATGGTTCTTCAATGATATCACAGCAGGACTTGGAAAAGAGACAGACCACTTTCATATGTTGAAGTTCACATACAAATGCATGGTCCGAGCAAGGCTTTTGAAGTACTGTCTTATTGGAAAAGTTGGATTTGTATGCATTACATTAGGGTGAACTATTCAGAACCTGTTTGGTTACCATGTGAAAATAGTTTGGAAAAGTAGATCATTTTTCTTTATTAAGTTACTCTACTAATATTTTACAACACCAAAGATAAATGCTATTTCTTGTGCTCTGAAAGCCGTAGAAGGGAGGTCACTAAATTGGAAATATTTATTTTTCAGAACAAACTGTTTTTTTGTTTCTACATTATTTATGAACATGAACATAAATTGCAATTGCTAGAAAATAGAGTTGGAATAAATAATTCCGTAAGGCGAACCAGACTATGGCTTTAAGGGCTAAGATAATTTTCTGATTTTGTGATGTACTTTTTTTTTTGGGGGGGGGGGGGAGCAAATGTGTCTGAAGTGAATTCAGATATGAATAAAATATTAAGAATAATTTTTGAGTAACAATAAGGTGTAAGATCTATTTATGTAAAGATGTCCGTAACTTCCCTTACCTAATTAGGATTCCTAATTTTTTTTCTTAAAGTTTTGGAAAGAAAAAAGAATTGACTAGAGTTCCAGTGGTTAGGACATAGCTAGGATTATAGATAGTTATAAAATTTCAAAGTAAATTTGCCACATTTCTTTTTTTAAAATATATTTAATCAAGATTATTTTGATGAAGTAACAATTAGAATCAAAACCTTGATTAGGTTTTCACAGAGTGTGGAAAAAGGCATATTTTGTAAACTAACCTGATAAATAGATCTTGTATATGCATATTGTTTTGTTTTATGTCTCATAAAACTCCACACAATGATGGGGATAGAGATTCAAGTGTATGTTTTAAACCAAGAAATGTAAATTAAATGTAAATATTACATATTCTTGAAATCTTGTAATCATGTGTATATCTATACACACACAAACACATGCAAACACAGGTGCTTAGGAGAAACCATCCTGTTTAATTGAAGGCATATCTACTTTTTTCTCTTTGGGGGTGATACAAACAGAGCGTGATAAAGTTTACATTAATGGCAATTAGGTACAGGGCTTTAGGTGAATTGCAAAATAAAATGCATACAATGAAACCTGTCTCAATTGTATCATTTGTCCTACCTTTTACATATCATTGCATTTAATATTTTGTATAAGTTAGTAAAGTTCCTCTTAAATATTTTAATTCTTAAGCTCTCCATAGGAATATTTTTCCTGATGTAACCTTGAACACTGGGAGCTGGAAGTTGGCTCAATTATTGGTATGCTGCTTTATCTATTTTTCCATTGAGATTTTTAGTGTGTCAGTATCTATTTAAGCAAGATGGTCAATTAAATTGGAAGGTGTTGTTTATAAGATTTCCAAAGGATATGAAATGCTGCTTTATTATATATGCATTATACTCTTCATCTATCCACCTCAGCAGTTTTTAATCCAAGGAGTAAGCATAATAGCTTTTCTCACACAAAATTTCTTATTGTCAATATGAGGTGGGGCTGAGATATGCTGAAGCATGCAAGGTTATAGTAAAGTAATATTCTGAGGAGTGTAGAGAATTGAGTGGAATTTGTACCAGAATCCTATCATCTTAAATTCATCACGCTACCCACTGCCAAACAATTATTCCCTAACATTTAATGGAATAGTGACAACATTACCATATTTTTTTAATTAATAGGTTATTCAGCTGATCATATGGCAATTAAGTTTGGACCAGAAAGGAAAGTATTGGGGAATTGTAAAGCTTTAGGCTGCACTAGGAATAAGAGCGTTTTGTCCTATTGCACCAAATCACATGGATATATTCACGTAGTTATCAGGAGTCAAGTTCAACTTGAGGGACTTCCAAGCTTTTGTTAAAAGAAGGAAGTCATTTACAAAGTCAGCTGGGCTAAGCTATAGGGAAATAGAAATATTGAGGTGGATGGAATGACATTGGTGCATGGCAAGATAATAGCATCCATTAGTAATGCAATTGGGAAAAAGAGGAATAGGACTACCTGGAAAGGGGGAAGACTAGAGAGACATGCTGTGGTAATAGTCACAAAGCTTTTGATGTTTAATTTGCAACCATATCTGCATTACAAATCAAGAATATTCAGGGAAGGCTTTGTTCTTTCATTTTCTTTCTTTTCTCAGGCCTGCTACCATCCATAGTATCGGATTTTTTTAAAAGCCAGGCTTCCCTTTGTTCACATGACATTCTTTTGGAAAAGAAAAAGAGTGAAATCAAAGAAAAGATCATTTCCATGCCAATTGTGTTGCCTTGTTGGAAGTTCTGTGGAATTGCCATGTTGATAGGGAGCAGGGAGCTGAAAATTCTGTCTCTTGTCCTTCAGATTTGCTCTATAGCCTAAAAGCATTTAAGCATGTGTGATGTACACATATTGGTTCTAGGTAGCCATTTTCTCTCTCCTCTCATTCCAAATATGATCTCTTGCCTACATCAGAATTAAGAAATAAAGTAAACGATGTATGTTTCTTGGGTTTATTGATGTCCCTAGATTGTTCTTGGATAAGTAAAGAGAATAAGCAACATGTTGGAGTTATATGATGGACAATTCTGCAGGACAATTTACATTTTGGCTTCCCATTGCTGAAAAAACACACACAGTTGAGTAGAACTCCAGTCTTCCACTTGAATTACATTTTGGGGAAGTTGCAGGACTGAAAATGCTTTTCTCTAGGAAACCCAGAATGGTAAAGTTGCTCAAGACTCTAGGTGCCTTAATACAGCAAGGGCGTTGCATCATTGCTAATTTGAATTGTAAAGTCTTTTGTGTATTTCCCCAGCTCTTCTTTACTTCAGTATAATTTGCTTATACTTTTCCAAAAACCAAACATTATTTTCTCCAGTTCACAATTTCTATCCTGTAGCATTTGAAGGATGGAGTTGTTTCCATTTCCCGTTCAACCTGTTAATCTGTTGTGTTGAAAGAAATAAAAGCAGCAAGGAAGGTGGAAAAACCGATTAACCCCAGCTGGATTCCAATTAAACTCCACAAATCATACACAATGTATCCATAGAAAGTGAACACGTCCCATGGCACAGCTGCTTCATTCCTAATGTTGAGGTCTGAATAATAGAACCATACTTTTAATATGGTTTTCTTTCCCTTCAAAGAACTACTAAATGTCATGTGGTAGCTAAGTCATGTTCAATCTAGTTCACGTTAGAGGTGTTGTGCTTATAGTTCTCTAGCTGACAACTGGGACTTCTGGTAATGATGGTTCCTGCACATCTGTATGGCACCTATTAGTTAAGGTGTGTTCTTTAGATCAGTCAGAATTAAATACCTGTCTCTGAGCAGTAGATCTGTGCTAAGTTGTAGTTTATAGAAGACTAGTTATAGTCTTCTATATTTTATTCAGGTCAGGTCAGTTACTTTTTTCATTTCCATTGGGAAACATCTGAGGTCCCAGTTTTAACCAAATCATAAACCAAGTTAAATTCCACATTACAGTAATAGGTCAATCCTAGATGTTAATAAGGAAGTTGCTCTGGAAATACTTTGAAATGAACACAGGTCTATTTATATATAAGCTCCCATAGAGTTAAAGTTCAGCATTTTTAGATGGCAGAAGATTGAGGAAAGAAACCCAACATGCAGGATAAAAAAGCAATACCTTAATTTGGAACAGTGATATAATTGGCTTCTTCTTACCGATATTTCCACCAGACTAGTGGAAATTTTGCTAGCAGCCTCAACAGAATTAGATGGTATCATTTCTCTGAACTTTTACACTTTGCCTTGGGGACCTTTGCAGAAAGGCAATTTACAAATGTAATAATGAAGCAAATCCAGAAGGTGGATTATAAATAAATAGGAGGGATTATTTATATCTCCCTTTGAAAGCCTGCACAGAGGGAAGCTAATGTATAATTCAGAAAGTTTTTAAGTTATCATTCTCCTTAAAGTAGTACTTGCATTCCAGAAGCTTAGAGGAGCTTTTGATTGTGTGATGGAATACCCAGAACATAAGCAATAGCCTATACTATAATAGGAAATAATAGCCTTGGGCTTCTGAAGTGTTGCTGATTGAAATCTTGCAATTTTAATTTACTGTAATTAAATTGGATGGACTGAATGTCACTTACCAAGTCCTCAGCCTTTCTTAAGCTTAAACATCATGGTAGATACATTTTCGGCTTGCTTATATTCAAAGAATTACTAGATCTACTGAAAATATGCAGAATCTGCAGCATTTCATAAAAGGGGAAAGTCTATTGATTAGCTTTTATCTGCCATGTGCTGTAGAGCTTCCTGGGATATGCTAGTCATCTCGCTGTTTTGAATAATCTTGCAGAATAGATTGATTAAACTGGATTCCTATATTGTATCAAATGGTTTACTATGTTATAAAATATTGGTAACTCAGCACAATACAGGGTGTACCAAACATCAGGCTCCTTAGACAATTTATTATGTAAATTATATTAAATATTTCATTTGGCTACCACTTTATTCTAAATACTTCTTTAAATGACCTTTGAATATTTCTAAGCACAATCGTATTTTTTTAGAAAAAATATTGTAATATGTAATTATCTATGGTCACCTAAAGTTGGGGCACACTGCACATAGACCAATCAGTAGTGGCCTATTAACAAAAGTATACCTATTTTATACCTATATTAACAAATAGTGGCCTATTTACAAACTATGGCTCAACACAATGAGTCAGGCAAAATATTGCTGCCAAGACTTCAGTTGCAGTTTATATCTAAATAGGTATTATAAAATAAACACTTCCACAAGTTAATGTTAGCAAGAAAGGTGATGTATTCTATGCTCTTTGTTATTAGTTTTTTATTTATTTATTAAATTTATATGCTGCCGATCTCACTGTTGAGTGACTCTAGCACCTTCCAATGTCATAAAACACCATATAAAACAATTACAGCATTAAAGTTATTAAAAAAACATCAAACATTAAAAATTAAACATTAAAATTAATTTTAAAAAATGTCAAAAAGGACCAATGTGTACATTAGGTAAAGGTGAGATCTTCTCCTAATCTTCTTACCACTTCTAGAATAGGATGCTCCCATTGGGATCCCCAATTGGCCACAACCAGGTTTAGCCATTATTAGATACCCTGCCTTTTCTTCTTCCTTTTTTTTTACTCCCACAACACCAAACCTGTGAGGTTGGGTGGACTGAAAGGAAAATATAAGAGCTGGTTTTGTCTAGTGCCGTAATGGCGAACATATGGTACACATGCCGCAGGTGGCACGCAGAGCCATTTGTGTGGGCACGCGAGCTCCAACCAAACCTACCTGCACGGCACATGCATATGCCTCCCAGCGGGTTTTTGGCCCATTTGAGGCCTTTTTCGGCCTCCCAGAGGCTCGAGGGAAGCCTCTGCAGCTTTTGGAGGCAGGAAAACTGGCCTGTTTCATCACTTCTGGTATTTGGAGGCCAAAAATTTGGGCACATTGCATTGTGAGTGCCAGGACGTGTGCACGCATTCTATTGCGCACACGCGTGCTTTCAGCACACCACAACAAAAAGGTTCATCATCACTGGTCTAGTGGTTAAGGCATTAGACTAGAAAATGGGAGACCATGAGTTCTAGCCCTGGCTTAGCCATGAAAACCAGCTGAGTGTCCTTGGGCCAGTCATTCTCTCAGTTCAACTCACCTTAACAGTGTTGCTGTTGATGGAAAAATAGAAGGAGGAAGGTATGTTGGGTATGTTTGCCACCTTGGAGTTTATTGTAAAAATAATGAAGGATACAATAATAACAAAAAACAAAAATGTGATCCAAAGTTACCCAGTGAGCTTCCTTGGCCAAGGGTATTCTGGAAAATTGGTATCTCAGATCCTAGTTCAACACCTTAACAACTCAACTATATTAGCTCTTTCATGCCATGAATAATTTATTTTAAAATGTGGTTCAGTATTTGGATTTGTTTCAGTGAAGTGAGGGAAAGGGTATAGAATATTCATCTTGGACAGTACTGTCTCTTCTTCAAACTGTATGAAAGGATAGTAATACATCCCAGAGAGAGTTTGCTTGCTTATGATTTATTTCATCTGACTGCTTAGAAGATGACTGCACAATCTGAATCCAGAAGATTTCACATTGTCCCTGGAAGGATTTTGTGTACTCCCCTATAACCACTCTTTAGTTGTACTAATTTATAGTAAGTATTTAAAAATTCAGTTAGCAGTTTTAAGTTAGGTTTAAAGGTGTTGCAGATATAAGCTTACCAATGGGGCTTAAGAAAAAAAAAGATTTTTTTCTCTTTTACACAGTCATGTTCTTCTTTAATGATACCTTTGGGGGGGGGGGCATTCCATTCTATTTCATAAGAAATACACAGGTATTTGTATATCCTTTTTATTAAACTTTTAAACAAGAAGATAAAATATAACACAAACTAGTAGAAAGTAAGAAAAAAGGAGAAAGAAATCAAAAAAAAAAGTAAACCATGCAAAAGTATTAAAAGAAAAAAAAAATTTTACAAAATGATTTTGGATAGTCTTCACAGCAGTTGTAAGTACAAATATATTTTAACCCCACTCTCTAAAGTTACATCATATTACCCTTTGTATAATCTATCCTATCTAACCATCAAAACCATGTTACAAGTTCATTTTTTTTCATTTTTACTCAAAAAGTCCATAATAGGTATCCAATCATCAATAGTTGTAGATAATGTCTTTTGTCTAATGTCTCTAATTTCATAAGACACTGGTGTAATCCTCATGACCCATTTATTTTTGACTCTATTTGACTCATGATTAGTTACAAGAATTGTGATGGGAAGAGCATATTATTGTTCATATATATTTATATATATATAGTATTGTTCATATATATATATGTGTGTGTGTGTGTGTGTGTGTGTGTTTTCTTAAGTTTTCGCGGGTATTTATATGTGTGGTATTCAGCTTTGTTCAGGTACAATGACTATAATGACATGGGAAAATACTTGAACAAAGCTGAATACTGTATATATATCCATCCATCCATCCATCCATCCATCCATCCATCCATCCATCCATCCATCCATCCATCCATCCATCCATCCAATGTATATAACTCATCATTTCATTGAAAGCAACACTGGGCAGCACACAACAAATGGGTAAAACCACATATAAAAACAACAGATATATAAAACATATTTTAAAAAATCACATAATCAGTAAATAGTCTAAGACCAAAAATACAAACTCTAGTTTTAAAATGTGGTTCGGCCCCCAGGCCTGATAACATAACCAAGTTTTGAGGGCCTTCTGGAATATCAAAAGAGATGGAGCTGATCTAATTTCAAGGGGGAAAATTGTTCCATAAGAACTACAGCGGGGAAGGCTTGTCTCCTGATATGCACCAAATCTAGATCCCTAGCTGATGTCCCCTAAAGTATGCCTATGGCATATGTTCCCCCAGGATCTAATAGAGTGGCTGATGTAATCAGAAAAAGGCAGTTCTTCAGATAGCCTGGTCCCATGATGCTTCTTTTCTTTTCCTTGATGTATATACTGTACGTCCTTTTTTAATGTCCCCTTCAGTAATTTTGTTTTTATTGTTACAAATTTGATGGATATATTGATGAATAATTTAGTGCTTAATTAAAAAAAACTCTTGCTAACAATTGTCTCAGCTTGATGCTTGATTTTTCTTTCTTTCTTAGCATGTTGAGATTTTTCAGGATATATAATGCAACTGGTCACATTTTTTGTAACATAAATTATTATTCTTAGTTTTTAAATATGAAATTTTTAAAAATCACATTTGAACCTCTGTGCAATATGTGATTGATGTCAATATGAGATAAACTAAGGAAGAGACAAAGCTATGTACATTGCAGGTCATATAGTTTTATGTTTGCTAATTAAACTGATTTAATGACATTGCTTTACTTTTTGTAGGGCAAGGACTTAATAAATAATATAACTGCCATGTTAAAAGAAGTTAGAGGTTTAAATCATCAGAGGACAACAGATGTTTTGTGAGATATTGGTTTTCTGCCTTAAGGAATGGAAACTTACTGGACAAATTTCATTCTGTTGAAATTTGCTATATATATGCTATTTCAGTAATTAAAGTCTCCTGCTAATTGAAGAAATGTGTAAGATTCTTAAATCTTGATGAAATATTAACATTAACAGGAGATTTTTTGGTTTTAAGTATATTCTTACTGGAATTATGCTTTTCTATGCATCTGTTCTCGTCTCCCTTGTGCCATTATGGCATGTAGGATTTTTTAAAAAAATAAACAGTAATTATGGAGTTTTTTAAAAATTCCTAATTAATCTGTACTTTTGGTTATTATTGTGTTTTGTATTTTCTACATTTTTTTCCATCAATTTTATCATTAAGGTTACTGATTATTATCTAATGGTTGCTGCGATAATGGACCTCTTTTCCTAATTACTAAACTTAGTGCCTTATAAATAAATTTGTCAATGATTGAATTAAGGGGTTGCATCCTGTACTTCTCCAGCTCCAATTTATTTTCCCCTCATGAGTTAGCTTCAGCAGTTTCAGAATAAACAACTAACTTCCATGCATTCTGTAGTAGTTGATTTCAGTGATGAGATTTCAATTTTTTTTACTACCGGTTCTGTGGGTGTGGCTTGGTGGGTATGGCTTGGCTTGGTGGGCGTGGCAGGGGAAGATTACTGTAAAATCCCAATTCCCTCCCCACCCCACTAACCTGCTTTCCAGCTCCGTTCTCCTGTGCAACAGGAGAAGACCCAGCTGATCAGCTGGTACTCAGGAGGCAGAGATAGATGGGGCAGGGTCAGTCAGAGGTGGTATTCTGAACTACTCAAAATTTCCACTACCGGTTTTCCGAACTACTCAAAATTTCTGCTACTGGTACTCCAGAACTGGTCAGAACCTGCTGAATACCACCTCTGGTTGATTTATAACTCTGATCAGTAAGACTTCTATTAATTATGCATTCTTACAGTGTACAAATACAGTCACACTTAATTTTAAAACACAACCTTAGTAGAAATCCAGTGGCAGTGCTATATTTTTCATTGCTTAAGTAGATTATATTTGACAGAATGAAAAAGTAGTTTCTGACTAGACTCCCCGAAACTTCTCTAACCTAACACATTCAAAATGTACAGCTCACAGGATCTTTTGGGATCATCCAGTACAGGAGAATCTCTTTAAGATCCAATATGATTTGGTATGAGACACTGGTGGGATTCAAATTTTTTACTACCGGTTCTGTGGGCGTGGCTTGGTGGCCGTGGCAGGGGAAGGATACTGTAAAATCTCCAGTCAGAGGTGGTATTTGCTGGTTCTCCGAACTACTCAAAATGGTATGAGGCAACATCTAGTGGACCTTCCATAAGCTTCCATAAGCATACAACAATGCCCAAATTGATCCCAAAGATTTAATCTACCATTTTTTTCTGCTGTTCTTAATTTTGTTTAAGCATAAGTAACTTATATTGATGGATCTTATTATTAAAAAAATTATGAAAACATTGTAAAAGACATTTATTCTTTTTATGCTTGTGGTGATTCTTAAAAGTAACAGATTAGAGAATAGAGCAAATATCTATAATAATATATTCACTTATCGTGAGAGGTTGAAACATGTAGTATATATGCTTACAGTAGGTAAACTAGACAGTTATAAGAATAGGGAGCTATGCTATGCTATTTTATATTTGTGTCTTAGAATACAAGAAGTAGTATTACCCCTAAATGATCCAGACTGTGTCTGCTTGTTATTTGATAACATGCAAAGTCAATGCCATACACAGAAGGTTGACTTGAATTTCATTTACTTCTTTCCCACTTTTTGCTATCTGTGTTTCGGCTACTGAAAATTCCTGCTGGGTTGCATTCCAAAAGACTGGTGATTGGATGGGTGACATAGATGGCTAGATCTCAGTGTAACTGGATTCCTTTTTTAAAAAATTAAGGCAATAATACTTCTCAGAATATCTCAATTAAACCTAGTGGTGATGATTTACATAGAAGCATTCTAGTTGTAAATAGATGTATTTAGATTGCAAGATAAAACTGTATTAAGTATTATTGGAACTGTTGTAGCTACTGTGTGTGGCAGGAAAAACAAGATGGATTTGATTCTTTGTGAATTTGTATGCAAGGATAAAGAATGTTTGGATTATTTCAGAATTTTCTTAGATTTATCACAGATATATAAGTATGAATGAACTCTAAAGTTGCTCAGAGTCACTTTGTTGAATTGGGTGACTATGAATAAATAAAAATAAATAAGTGAAGAATATAACATTTGTGGGGGTTCTTTCAGTAGTAGTTGTTTTCTTTGGATATTGTATAGATCAGCATTTTTGCATTGATTATCACTCTATAAATTAAACCTACATAACATAACTTGTTAGGCATTTGTTATACAGGTCACACTATATTATGTTTGCCTTATCTAGCTGATGTTCTTTGAATGATAGTTGGTGTCATAATTACTATGATGATAAGGATGAAGATCTGTAAGAGAGAAGCCTTTGCCTGTATAGTATGAGTTCACTGGAAGCCACTTTGCTCTGCCACCATAAATATTTGTGTTGAATATTGTACAGGTAGTCCTTGTTTAGTGTCCTCTCATTCAACGACTGTTCAAAGTTACTTACAATAAGTCCTCGTAGTTGAGTCCATCATAGTTATCCTGGCCTACGGTCATGTGATTGCAATCTAGGTGCATGCAGCAAAGTATTGTTAATCTTCTGTTTGGATTCACCTTTTGAAAGAACTGTCATTTGCTTTTTTTAAAAACGTAATGATCATGAAAGTTTTTCATAAATAAGGTGTGTTTTTTCAATAATTTTTTTCTAGACATTCTTGTGGTATCCATTTCGGTAAAATCATGTAAACAAATAAATAAATAGCTGTTGGCATTCTTACAGGTTATAAATCCCTGGTATTGTGTTTGTGTACAAAATGTCTCTGGACTCAAGAGTCTCTTAGTAAAATATTTGTAGGAAACTGTAGCCCAATGTTAGTTTTGAAGTTTGATCAACTGGTTGAAAGGGCATCTGGAAGTTGGTGTATTGATGGTTGTAATTGATGGAGAGCTAGAGCAATTCACCATCCTGTAAATATTGTATTGGCCATGCCCATTTTGTCAGACATTTGTATGAAAAAGTATGTCTTGCCGTTTGGACCATTATTTGAATATGGTTCCTAGAATTCTTTTGAAATGGGCAACATTTGGAATTGGGCAGCTATAAAAAGTCAAATAAACAAACAACTTTTTATCTTAAACATAACAAAATGTAGTAGAAATCAAATAAATAAACCCTTTACCTTCAACACTACAAATGTATCCAACAGCCCCCCAAAGCTTTCAAACCTTATACTAAACCATTAAAAAGAAATTCATTCAGGTTCAGCTTTGCCACTTCCTTCAAATGCAGGACACAAATTCCTTTGTACTTGCAGAATAGTATAAATAATTAGAACAATCATTTTGTTCCAGAAACTCTGAAGAAGGTCCAAATGCATGCCTTGCTTCCTGGCCCATGATCAATTTCCATTCCATAAACACATTCAGCAGTGACCATTCTAATATTCACAACAGAGAACTCTTTCTGAGTTTTCTCAACGTTAAACTTGCCTTATGAATTTTCATGAAGCACATCAATTGTGATGACTCCATGCAGTTCTACCACTTTTGCCATGTTTTAAAACAGCGTATCTGAGATCCTATGGAAGAACAAGATCCATATAGAGTAGTATGACCTCACTATTTACATGGTAGGGATGCACATGGCTGCCTTCAGAATAAGAATCTCATAATAATGAAGTTATTGTTTGATTACAGCCATTTTAAACTCTTCCAGGAAAACAGTTTCTCTTAGCCAGTAGAAATCATGTGTGCATTTAAAAAGATTAAATGCTATGTTCCACATCAGAAATGGATAGTTTCTTCAGTTCTTTGTATGGACGGAAAGTGACAGCCCTGTAAGATTAAAACCTTCATTTACTTCTAATGTGTCTAGTAAATGTTCTACTTTCAAACTTGAAAGTGCAAATTTGGCTATAAAACAGCCCCATTCGTTTTTCACTCACAAGCTCAGTGATTTAAGATAGAAGGCTCTTAAGCATTGCTAAGCAACATATATGTCTATTGTTTGCACAGAACTATCAATATGAATTATGAACTATTAACTTATATGGGCAGGATATTTTTACAAGCCTGTCAGAGGAGTAATTGCATCCAGGATGCTTAATATTCTGTATAGAAAAACGGTATGTTGTATAAACGCAGGCCTGGGTTAGTTTGAATTCTTTGTCACGTTCTAAGTATTGGCCCATGTGAATATGTGTCTTTCAGCTTCAGTCACAGTTTTGTGTGTTGTGTAACTCAGTTCCCCGCCCCCCCCGCCCCCATCACAGCTAAGCAGATCATGACTAAAAATTTAAGGAAGACAAGTGTATGAGATTGTATACTGAAGGTATACTGACATCCCAAAAAAGCATAATTGAGTATGTACAAGATACTAAACTCAAACTAAACTGCGGGTAATCCTCAATTTATGACTGTTCACTTAATGACTGTTCTAAACTACAAACAGGCCCTGAATGGGTGCTTTACAGCCAATAAAGCACTTCTGGCCATCATAAAATCTCTCTCTCTCTCTCTCTCTCTCACACACACACACACACACACACACATCGTGGTCACATGACTACATTTTGAGTGCTTGGCAGCTAACTCAGCTTTACAACATGTTACAGTTCCCTACAATCACATGACTATAGTTGGTAATATTTTTTTTTAATTCAGAAGAATAAATTCATACTTAGGATTGCAGTGTTTGCTTAATGACCCTAGACTTAGGAGCATAACAACTTCTTACTGCAAATCCGGTCCCAGTTGTGGTTCTAAGTCGAGGACTATCTTTAACTATAGACCTAGTGTCTTGTGAACCAGGGTCAAGCGAGAAAGATTACTGAAATACAGTGACTCTGTAAACTGCTTAGAGAGGGCTGTAAAGCACTATAAAGCGGTATATAAGTTGAAGTCAGTGGTGGCTAACTTTTTTTGGCTCCTGTGCTGATAATTGCGTGCATACTTGCTTGTATGCGCTAGCATATCAGCACCCAAAAGGCAATGCGTGCTGGTCCCCTCACGCTCCCTGCGGATGCATGCATGACCTCCCCTCATGTGCTGCACATCTGTGCATGCACGCACGATTCCCCCTTGCGTGTCACATGTCTGCGCATACACGTGTGATTCCCCCTCACATGCCACACATCTGCGCATGTGCATGCGATCCCCTCATGCACAGCATATCCCTGCACATGCATGTGCATCTCCCGCACACACACCCTCCTCCCCCTGCGCATGTGTGCCAGATACCTGACAATCAGCTATCGAGCGGCGGCGCATGTGCACTTGTACAGTGGGGCTCTTTGGGGCGACCTCTCGTGTGCTGGGGAAATGGCTCTGCATGCCACTACTGGCACATGTGGCATAGGTTCGCCAACACGGGCCTAAGTGCTGTTGCTATTACTGAAATATTGAATCTTGAATGTTTGCTGAGATATATTACTACTTCATTTTACTGTACTTTACAATTTCATTGTATTAAAAGTATTTTGAGGCCTCCCAATTTGTTTTTGGTTTTTTGGTATAACAGATGATATATAATTTATTAAAATACATAATAAATTAAATTGTACACCAAGGCGTGATTATTGTGAGAGACAGTTTGGTGAAGTGATTAGAGCATCAGGCTAGAAATTGGGAAACCAGGAGTTCTAGTCCAGCACAAAGTCAGCTGGCTGACCTTTGGGTATTCACTTTCCCTCAGCCCTAGGAAAGAGGCAGTGGCAAACCACTTTTGAAAAACCTTGCGAAGAAAACAATAACAAGATGATTACTGTAATTGATCATTCTCATAACTACCAGAAATAATTTTAAGTAACATGGTGGTTTTTTTGCTTTTCTAGGAAATATCCTGTATTGAAGTCAGCTACAGAGTCATAGTTCAAAACAAAACTAGATTCTACTTAAATTTTTTCTGGTTTTCTCACTTCACAAAGGACAATAAAATAAAATAAAATATGCTATTTGACAAAAAGATTCACAGTACTACATTTTGTGTTAAGTTTACATACAGTTGTCTGAATTCCACGTATTACGAATGGCAGAGAAAGAAAGAAATGCAGAGACGACAGCAGTGCATTGCATTGAAATGCTCTATGGCTATGACTGGATAGACTGGAACAAATACCATCTTACGTAGATGCTAATTAGCAAATGGACAACTAGCATTAATACTGAAAATTGAATTGGACAACTGATTATAGAGCTAAAATTTACCTTTGCTACTGTTTGTTTTCTTTTCATGCTCTGCTGTGAAACATTCCTCTGATTGGGAAAAGTGTTACCTGGTATTAAATTATACAAACATTTCTAATTTTATCAGGATAGTATCCTGTATAATAAAGGACAAATGGAAAGCCTGCCATTTTGGAAATATTACATTTCATTAGTTTATGGAGGACAGATTATTGATTTATTTGTTGTTTGTTTGATTGATTGATTTGCTGGCCATCTTGTCTCAAGGTGACTGGGAGAGTTAAAAAGTTAAAAGCTATATAACTGCAAAACATAAATATCCTAAAAACAATAAAATAGAGTTTCAATCAAAAGTAAAATTACAGTTAAAAAATGGGGAGGGAGGGAGCAGGATTCATGGGGAGAGGTGGGACTTTCCCTGAACCTATCAACTACCTCCAGCATGATATCCCCCATTGGGGCCCCAAACCAGCTGACAAAGCCAGGTCTTTAACGCCCTTATGGAAAGTCAGGAGGGTCAGTGTAGAACTTACTTCTGGCGGTATGACGACAGGAGCCATGACAGAAAAGGGTCTTCTCCTAGACCCTGCCAGCTGGAATTCCTTGACCAATGGAGCCTGCAGATAGCCTCTTCTTCCAGGACTGGTGGGGCTGGCCAGTCCCAGTGGGGGAGATGGTTCCTTAAGTAACCTGAGGTCTTTATATCAATTACATGAACCACCATGGCACAGTGGTTCGGTACTTCAGATTACTTCTGCTGACTGCTGGCTGCCTGCAATTTGGCAACTCAACTCTCACCAGGCTCAAGGTTGACTCAGCCTTCCATCCTTCCGAGGTGGGTAAAACACGGACCCAAATTGTTGGGGGCAATAAGCTGACTGTGTAAACTACTTACGGCTGTAAAAGCACTGGGAAGTGGCATATAAGTCTAAGTGCTATAGCTATAAAGAGGTTAACTTCAAGACTTTGTCTTTGAGGTTTTCATTATGCACTTGGCTTTTCATCACATCATATGCAACAGTGGATTTAATGTGCTTTTGAAATAGGTATGCTTTTTTACATGTTCAGATAGGCATGCCTGTTTGTGAGAGGGAGATGTAGCAGGCAGCCATTTAGAAGAACTAAATAAGTAGGCATCATTGTTTAAAAAAATGTGGACTTCATTCACCCATATACACATTTCCCCAGTTCTGCTGGCTTTCTACATATGTTTATATATTTAACAGACTACATTTGCCTATTTTTCTCCTGGCATTTGGCAATAAAACAGTTCTCATAATAGCTGTTTATTTCAGAAGGCAAAAAGGGCTTATTTTCATGATATTCTGTGAGCTATCTCAACTTACTTTTATCTAACCTTTAAGTAACTATCTCATAGCTGTACAAATATCTTTTTTAAAAAATTCAATTTCCCTTTCAACTAAAGACAAATGACAAAAAAGCTCTAACTGTCCCAAGGCAGAGGTAAGTATATGAGGTTGTCTGAGTCAATCCCTTAGCTTTTTATTCATCGCATTTTTAGCTGACATTTTACATTTTAGTATTCTGTATCTCAGCAGCTTCTTGATAGCTCTAACCCCGAGGCCAAGAGACGTTATTTCCAAAATTGGAATGATACTTTTTTACCCTTCTCAGCTAATCATTAGAGGCTGCTGGGGAGGGAAGCTTGTCTGTGTTGTTTTAAAATGTAGGCTTACAGAGGGACATTTCCAAACCTTATGGAAAGTAGCATCCTAAAAAAGAGGTCTATGGAGACTCATTTGGGGCTTAACAGAGGCTAGTAGCCTGTTTTATATCATGTAATGGCAGTAGAACGAAAACTTTTCCAGGTAGCTCAAAATATCACTTTCAGATACTCATTGTCAAATTTCCCGCGAGATGTATAGATTATCAAATTGGATGCCCAGGAAGAAGACTGCAATGTACCTTTAGGTATCTTGTGCTTCTTAACCATTGGTGTATCCCTGCATTTCAGGGAATTGCAACAAAGACTAATCTTATCTAAGCCACCATGGTATTCTCAGAAGATGAATATACTGTAAAGAACCTTGAGGAATTCCTAGTGGCAGCTACATTTTGAATTAGGAAGCAGTAGGATTCCTAAACAACTTGTCTAACAAATTCAAGACAGAGCTACGTGATGAAGATATTGCTATTAAGAAACTCTTTGGGTTGCATCATAGCACACCTCTGCCTTAAAAGACAGCAACAAAACAAGCACAGAATACTGGTTCTCATGTAGGACCTTTGCAAAGCTTTGTAGTCCACTGGGAAGTTGCTAGCTGCTCTACCCAAAATGGCAAACATGTGTTCTGGTGGGCACAGACAATTGTAAATGTGAAAACTGATCATCAAATTACTTTTCCATTATCATTATATCTTCAGACTGTCATTAAACGGGGATGTTGTTCAGTGAGGTCTACCTGTATGCACTTAATATGAAGTTTAGGACAAATCCAATAAGGCAAAAGCATTTAAAATCCCATCAAATCTTTGATGAGATCTTTGTCAACTATGCATAGCCTGACAAATGATTGGACATGGAAAGCAGAACTATTTTTGTTTTGTTTTTTTCAAATATTTTTATTGCAGCACAGTGAATCATATTTCAGTAAACAGATAGGAAGAATATTTCCAGACAATAAAACTGCTGGGAAATACAAATGAAAATGCATAAAAGTCAGTCACCTTATCCACTACATTGGAAATGAAAGCATAAATGCAGTCTAAAAATGAATATAACAGAAGTACTAATGCTTTAAAAATATTTTTTCATTGAATGTAGAGAGTTGCTGACAAGGCAACATGTTTTTATTTTATGTTTTATTTTTTTGTCTTAAAGATTCTCAGCAGTCAGTTAGAAATTAGATACACCACACTAAACAGTGCAGTTGCTGAAAATAGGTTGAAAATCATTGAAGAAATATTCCTGATTCAGGATTCATCCTAAAGAATTATATGGCTTTTGACTCAGGCAGTACCTTATTGGGAAGAATAATGGAGTCCTGACACTTCTGCAGGAAAAAAAATCAAAGAAAATTATGGCACTGACTGGTTAATGCCATTTAGCATGTATCATCACAAAATATGAGGGCAAGATGCTTTCCTTTGATAAATGTTTTTTTTTTAATCATTTTATCTTCATTTTTCTGAAATATCAGGAAACTTGCTTCAACTTGATGACTGAGGTTACCAAACTCAGTTGAAAGGGCCCTATGTTCTTAGGGTGATTCTGAATGCAGTTTCATATCTTGATTAGATTGGGATGCTGATGAGCTTGTTTTACAAAAAGGCCACAAAACAGATAAATTACCTGAAACAAGAGAAGCTGGACTAGCGAATATTGCATCAACAATAGCTGCTGTTTTTGCATGCAATTGTGCCTTACTTCAAAAACTTCAACGTTTCATAGATTGTATTCTACCCTGGTCCGATGAAGCAGTCTATTTGTATAATAGGATACTTTATTACACCATCGGACAAACTTGAGAACAAGATGATGGGAAGAAGATTTCAAAAGTCAGACTAAGATCTCAAAAGATGGATAGATCTTAATGTAACATTTGAGCAAGAAAGTGCCACATCCGAAAGTGTTAAGATCCATGCTAAAATAAAGACATTTTATTGGAATAATCTGTGTGGGAAGCAAATATTATGATGGGAAGCAACACTGTGATTAATCTCATAAGAAGTGAAAATCTTGGCGGTGACCCTAGTGGAGACTCTCTATGGAACAATTTTCCAGTGTTTTACCACACAAAATACAAAATGTAAGTTTTTATGAAGCTGATAGCTCTACATGCTTCTTTTACATAAAGAAGGTAAAAATTAATCAGTTTTGGCAACAACTATTCAGAATGTAAAATCCAGCTACTGGGCCAGCATTATTTTCAATATTAACAGATTTTGTAAAATAAATGCTACTTGGTATCAAGAGAAATTACGGAAAAGGGGATGAATCCTTCTTAAGGTTGATTGGGATTTATTCATTTTTAATGTATGTTTCTTCGTTTGGATGAAATTGACATTTACAATTGTTGGCCTTAAACTTTAACTCCCATCTTCCCAACAACTTTGCGCTATTGGCATTAAGAGTGTTTTTTTCTCCAGTGGGACCAGTCTTTCAGGGCAACCTGGTCAATTATGGGATGGAGCATACTGCTTCCATTTTCTCCTTTCAGCTCCAATCCCAGGGCCTTTGAAGGCAGTCAGGTTGGTAAAAACATAAATTTATGTTTGGTGGGTATAACATAAATGTAACACAAATATGTGATAAATCTGGGTTAAGATTTTTCATAATTTTTTTATGTTTATTGTCTTTTGTTTGTTGGATCTTGTATGTTTTTCTTTTATGTGCATTCTTTTTGATAGGAACAATTTAATAAAGTTATTGATATAAGCCAGTATTGCAGCTCCATCATCTGAGGCAGCATGTAGGAATTGCACATATTTAGTGACAAGCTGTATCCATTTTTGGTACTTTAGGGTACTCTTCTTTAATGAATAATAATGAGAAAAAAAAATCATCTTTCTTTCTGCAAGAGCTATTTCTTCACTAGTTTAGATGCATCAAATTAACTTTCCAACAGTGATCCTTGATATTTCCTGTGCAACTCTTTTTGATTTGCCTATGAAGGTCTGTGGGAGTTGGATGTAAATGCTGTCAATGAAATTTCTGAAACAGCCTCTGGAATGTAGAGTAGGATAATGAGAGCAAGTTAACTGTCAAATTGTCAGATAAAGCGGTATTTTATGGTTGTAAATAGAACTCTAATTTTAGTTAGATATCTTCTATGGACAGAATAGTGTACTTTGTGATGGACCAGACTCATAAATTGCGGCCAGGTTTAATGATTTGTATACAATGGTCATTGCAAGAAATGCCCCTTTCTATTGTAGCACCAGCCTTGCTCTCAGTGTTCCTTCTCTTAATATGATTAGATCAGAGGTGGTATTCAGCAGGTTCTGACCAGTTCTGGAGAACCGGTAGTGGAAATTTTGAGTAGTTCGGAGAACTGGTAAATACCATCTCTGACTGACGCTGCCCCCATCTATTCTCTGCCTTCCGAGTCACAGCTGATCAGCTGGGTCTTCTTTTGTTGCCCTGCACAGGAGAATGGAGCTGGAAAGCAGGTTAGTGGGGTGGGGAGGAAATGGGATTTTGCAGTAACCTTCCTCCAGGAGTGGGGAGGGAATGGAGATTTTGCAGTATCCTTCCCCTGCCACGCCCACAAAGCCATGCCATGCCCACCAAACCACACCCACAGAACCAGTAGTAAAATTTTGGGAATCCCACCACTGGATTAGATGAAGTCGTTATATATTATGAATGTAGAATAACCACAAAGACAGTTTTGAAATGATTGGTGTCTCTACATATAACGACCAAATTTCTAAAAGTATGGACAATCAATAGTTTAGTTCCAAGGTACCTTTCATTCAGCACTTAAATATAATTCAGAGTGCTGGTTTCACTGTTTGGGATTCTATAATAAGCAGTTTACTGAAGAAATGCTTCTTCCATATTTTCCACATTGCACCAAGTGTGTCATCCTTCATTTGAAGTTTTGTGGGTAGATTTTAAAAAGCCTAGTTTTCTTAAAAGGAGTAGCAGGCAGGCACAAAATCTGTCAGGCATCCACATCTAAAGATCCAGTTAAAGTGACTTATTGCTAATCATGCCTATGCACAGATCGTTCTCAACTAATGGTTAGCACCTGTTTTGGGTTAGATAAGAGTCAACAGGTTTCAAGGAGTGTTGGACTTTGTTTGTGGCTATGTAAGGGATTCTAGACTGATTCCTCTTTGAACTCCATCTACAAGTTTTCCCATTCGTTTTCCTACAGTTAGCATTATTAATATATTTCTGTGCAATGTTCTTCCTATTTTTTTTTCCAAAGTGGTGCTTTTTTCAGGATGGATCAGTTTTCATTTATATTTTTTTTCTTATTTTGTTAAACTTTCTGCATGTCTTATCTGTTGCAGAAATAAAGTCTATCCGACATACAAATACTTAAAGTAATTTAATAATTTGGGCAATTTCTTGAGAAATTCATATAACCAAACAGAAACATAAAGCACCTTGAATTATTATATAATACATTAGGAATTTTTAAACTTTTTCAGGCTATGGAATTTGTTAGTTGAAAAATAAAAATATTTTAACTCCTCATCAAGAGGCAACATTCTACTGATAGAAAGTTGGCTATGTTTTAATGATTTTTCCCCTTTTGTCAAATTCTAAGAAAATCTTAGGGCTCCATGGAGCACTATTTGAAAAGTCCTGAAATAGATAATCTGACGTTTTCATGCTGAGGTGTAATCTAATTTAATAACACAAGCATTGAAATCTGAGATTTCCTTCTATCTTTTTCAATAGTTTCTAGGGATTCAGTAGTACATAGAGTGCATCAGTGGAATTAGCTATGCAGGTAGCCAGTTTCGTGCACATTAATTTCAGGGAAAAGTCATTCACCTTCTGCACAGAAAAGCTTTCAAGTATTTTTCCATGATTTTGCCCTAACACTGGAAGTTGAGGTAAATTAGCAAAGATTGCAGGTAAATTAGCAAAGATTGCTGAAAATTGCTCATAGCAATCATCCACCTGCTTACGGATTACCAAGAATCAGACATGCAATATACTGTATATATATAAAAAACCTCCCTGAAAATCCCCAAATCAATTGAAATCATTATTAGAACACTCAATGGAAAAAAAATTTTTTTTGAAGGCACTAATAATTAAAAAATGTTAAATTAGGTAGGATTGTGCATTTCAAAAGTAGCAGTAGTGAGAAAGCCCAAACCTGAGTCTTCCTTAAATGAACTGCTTGAAACAAAAGTGGGTTTCTTGTGATAATTTCTTTAGTACAATGCAAAAAATTAAAGATACTATTAAAAAAAAACTATTAGAATAACAGTATAGTCTCACAATCAATACCAAATTGATTATTAATCATGTTGCAACAGTCTAGTAGATTATGGAATTAATTAGAATAGAGTTTGTTCTCCAACTGTATCTCCAACTAAGATACAGGTTCTGGTGCCCTTTAGATTTTCTGGACTACAACCCTGGCAATCTACTACCATTGTTTCAAATAACTACTGAACCTGCTGCTGCAAAAATGGCCAGTCCAGGCCACTATAGGTATAAACATAGCTTTGATGCAGAACAATCTTTCTGTAATTGCCCTAATGTTAATAAATAAATTGATAGGTCTGCCTTTCCGTTTAAGCATAAAGAAACAAACAAAAACATTTTAAAAAAGAAATCCTTTAATGAACTAACTGCACAATTATGCATTAGAATAAGGAAAATTGACGGTAGAATGATGATTGCTTTTTTTCGCCCTTTGTAACTATATTATGCCACGTGTCTTTAAAAGATCATAATGCCCTTCAGCAATGTATCTAGAATAACATTGTAGTAACTAAAACCATTTGATTAGTAAATTAAGGAAAATAAATAAGATGTATTTATTACTTCAAAAAATATCTTAATTTCTTGTTTTATTAAGAATTTTCTAAAGCTAAACAAAAAATATTTTAAACATTTTCAAAAAGTTTATTTTTTGTATGGTAATATTCTAGGACAGGGATGTCAAACTCGATTTCATTGAGGGCCACATCAGGGTTGCGTTCAACCTTGGGGGTCTGGGGTGGGCATGGCCAAGGATGGGCATGGTCAGCTCAACATCACTCATGTCTGGGGTGCTGTCAAGCTTCGTTTTTGGCTGTGACTGCCTTCTACAACCCTCTACTAGTGAAAACAGAACTTGGGAGGGCTGTCCACGGCCCTCTCAAGCTCCATTTTAGGCTGTGATGGCCGCTTGCAATCCTCTGCCAGTGAAAGCAGAGCTCAGGAGCGCCGCGGGCCTTCTGTTTTTGCTGGCAAGCTTTGTGGGCCGGTCTTTTCCTGTTTCCTGGGCCAGATCTTAGCACCCCATAGGCTGAATCTGGCCTCCGGTCCTTGAGTTTGATACCCCTGTTCTAGGATATTCATATCCCTTTTTCCTGTCCTTTTTATTGAAAAGTTCTGTAAATATAAAAGTCTGATTAGTAGAGATATAATTTGGGCTTTGATTCTGCTTTCCAGGCTGAAAGCAGGAAAATTGCCATGCAACAATTTTAGCACTTTGAAGATCCTCTCTGTGAAGGGTTCTTGATGCTCTCTGAGCTTGGTGGTTTTCTGACAGACATTTTGCTATCCACACTAGGTAACATCATCAGGAATGGGGTTTGCTCTTGGTTTATATTCTGGTGGCTTGCCCTGTCAGTGGTAGTAGGAGTGGTCTTGTTCTTTTCTTACTTGTTGAATTAACCCTTACAAGCCCTGATGAAGTTAGCTAGTTTGGATAATGAAAAGTCTGCAAGAAAACAACCAAGATAAACCAAGGACTCCTTATTTTAACCCCAAGCAACAAACATTTTTCTTTATCAATCTTCTCTGTAGTTGTGTTATGCTGTTCCTATCTTCTAGTCCAGGTGGATTTCTTCGAGGGCCAGATCAGTATTGCACTTCTCCATAGGCTGGCTGGGGGAGGGGAGATGGGATGTATCAAATGGGGCACACAGACCCATTTTGGCTGCTAAAGGCACTGTGGGCCGGCCCTTTGCTATTTTCAGGCCAGTCCCATGGGCCATTTTGAAGCACCCCATGGGCCCTATTTGACCAGTGGGATTTGAGTTTGACACCCCTGCTCTAGTCTCTAAAATAACAGCTACTGTAGTCAAAAACATTGTGAAATGTATGATTCCCTTTTTCTGCTTCCCCATGGATATATTTGTTTGAACTGAAAACTTAAACGTGAAGTGTAGAAAAGAAACATAGAATTGTTATGGTATAATAGCCCTATTAAAAACAGTTAACCAGTCATCCTGGAGAAAAGAAAAGGACTACTGTGCCGTTTAGTTCTGCCCTCTTCCTATGTTGACTGGTTTATTTAGTTTTTCCCTCACATCCTTGCATATTCTTCACTTTTTTAAGATAAATTCACAAGGGTATTGTAATTGCAGGGATAATCTCATGCCAAGTAAAACCAGTGCCCCACTTTATCTTGTATCACAGCCTCTGTATGCAAACTATGTGAATATATATGTGAGTTGGTACTGGCAAGTAAGAGTCACCAAAAATGGGTTTTATATCGTACATTTCAGTCACTCAGCGTAGTCATCCTCAATCATTTGCAATTTTTTTTTAAATAGGATTAGTAAATAATTAGCATTTGTCATAAAACCAAATTATCATACACCAAAGCATTTCTAACATTTTGTTTGATGTCACAAATTAAGAACCCAATTTTGCTAATGTAATATTATACATCATTCTGCTTTGGCTCTTTCATCTGTAATTTGTTTAAAAACCTAGTTTTGAGCCTACAGTTTATAAACACCACTGGATATAGAAGATCAGAGTACATGTTCACAGGCAGCCATTTTCTTTGATATTATCACATATTATCTTTTCTTATCATTCTTTTCATAAGAATTTTCAGCAGATGATACAAGGATGTTGGCTGGGACCACAACAGTTGCTGCAAAATTTATATGATTGAGATGCATTGTCCTTCAAGCTACATTCTTTTTCAACATATTGTTTGTACTTGATCCACATTATTTCCAATATGGCAGGAAGCAGCTTGTTAAGAAGACCAACATAATTCCTTATCTTCAACTTCTGTATCAGTCTTTTCCAAATGCTTTGGGTAGAAATATCCAAAAAGCTGTTGGTCCAGAAAGTTAGGGATTAAAAAGTTGTACTTAATACATCTAAAAGAGACCAGGTTGGGGAAGACTAATAGAATTAATAATAGAATTAATCCCAAATTCAGATTTTCATTTCATTCATTCAATTCAGTTTATTCAAGTACTTTTTCCTTCATTAATTATTTATTAATTCTTAAATAATTGAAAATGACCACTAGGATTCAAGTGAAGCTATTGGTTTGTTTTTCTCCAAACCAAATCTCTTCTGGTTTTACATTTCTGTGGAAGTTATACTGCCTTGACAATATGGACTCATTAAAGCTATTTCTATTAATGTGTACAGTATCTTCCTTTATGATTGATTGAGACTTCTCAAAAGCATTAAATGAAGTTTGTAGTAATACACTAATGTGTATGCCATTCTGTATTTCTTTGCAGTTTTGCTGAATGGCATGTTAGATTCAGTACTAAGAACTGGATAGATGGCATGTTATTCTTAATTTGTTATCTGTTTATGTCGTGTATCTCCATTTCATACTCTTCTTTAAATAGCTATTCAGATACATTTCAACTTTTGTTGGCTCAGCTTATGATTTGTAATAGCTTGTTAGATAATTTTTGCAGCACTGGTTAATAGATTATAAAGTTCTTAGACCTTAAAAAAATGGGGATGGAAATGTGTATTTCTATTATTGTTGATGGACTGTACAAGCGACTCTACAAGATAGTAGTTGTGGTGCAGACCTAGCTTTTTATTGATACTACTGTTTTCTTGGAAAAGTCTTAGTGTTTGGGTTTGTATATATACATATATAAACTTTATGATAATTGTCAATTCTGACAATCATAAAACATTGACAACTCTATCACTCTGCCACCATATTCCTCCTGACAGAATTCTAATATCTCATGAGTTAGCCACTTGGGTTTGCCTATTATTATTTCTTGCCTATGAAACGCTTCTTGTGCTGAGACCTTCAATGTTTTTGAGCACAAACTGGGTTTGTAACTATTCCCCCATTCAGGTAGTTCTCGACTTATAAAAGTTCATTTAGTGACCGTTTGAAGTTACAGTGGCACTAAAAAAAAAGTAAAAGTTTTTTATACCTACGATCATTGCAGCATCCCCATAGTCACATGATCAAAATTCAGACATTTGGTGACCGACTCATATTTATGATGGTTGCAGTGTCCTGGGATCATGTGATGCCTTTTTGCTATCTTCTGACAAGCAAAGTCAATGGGGAAGCCAGATTTACTTAAGAACCATGACAGCTGCAGTGATTCACTTAACAATTATGACAAGAAAGGTTGTAAAATGGAGCTAAGCTCACTTGACAAATGTCTCACTGAGCAACAAAATTTTGGGCTCAATTGTGGTTGTAAGTTGAGGACTACTAAAAGTTATTTTATTCTTGATATGGCATGTCCAACATGGTTATTTTTAAAAGCAACACTGACCTTGACTTTATCATAACACAGTCTGAGGGCTGGCAAATTCAGGCCAGAATTTTCTTGTACTGTTTGCAGTTTTACTACTTCGGTTTTTCATCAAAGGGTTATTCTTTTTCTTCTTCTTTGTGGCACTATTATGCCAATATTACTTCATGCAGCCTTTCTGGATAATAGCAGCCACTCGCTAGATTCTAGAATCATTCTCCTGCCAAGGCTGAAAGAGACAATTTGTGAATGAGAGAAAAGCCACATCAAAAGAGGCTGAGCTACCCCAATTTGCTGACAAGAAATGACGAATGATGGATTTTCTGTTTCAGTGGCTCACTAAAGGAAACTATAGTTTGACCAAAAAGCTGTATTTTTTAAAAAAAATCTGTACATCTAATTATATAATTTGCTTTTTCTTATGCATTGATTTCATTTTTTTTTTTTAGGAGGCTGCACCTTTGAAGATGGCCCGGGACCCTGTGATTATCATCAGGATCCCTATGATGATTTTGACTGGGTACACGTTAGTGCTCAAGAGCCTCATTACCTCCCCCCTGAGATGCCTCTTGGTAAGTGGCCAGGGTGTTAGTAACAACACATATTTTGTGAGATGTGACTGGATGCATGTTTTATGCCCACAAATTTGAAAACTGTTCTCCAGGGAACAATATAGTAGAATAAATGTGGTGGGGATAAGAATTATCTGCATTCTGAAATGAAAGAAGGAATACTGTATTTACCTAGATACGTTTCTAGATCTAGCTTTATTATAAATATGTGTTTATTGTACCTCACTTTAACAGAATTACAGTAAAAAAATAATCTAGATCTGTATATACCAGTCCAGAGCTTTGGACCGAGCAGCACACTGACTAAAACAATTACATCGCATGTTGAGTTCAGATTTGTTTTTTCTTTATCTTATAAAAGACACTGCAACACTTGGCAACATAAAGATTCTACTTTTGTGCTATAATTTCCTTAGTTACTAAGATTTGTAGTGGGGATCATTGCTTACATAACCAAAATGAGCACTACCAATGAGCAAGACCCAGGTATGGATGGGAAAAGGGGAAAATTGAATGTCCAGTGAAGTACTTTTATGACCCAGAAGGTAGAATTACTGGAATACTGAGCAATAGTCTGGCATCTTTACAGACAATAATACTATGAGTAAGTAAAGAGAGCCTCTAACAATTTGGTACTTTCCAGATAGCTCTGGAGAGCCAGCACGATGGAGTGATTTTGAAGCATTAGACCAAGACCAAAGAGGCTCAGCCATGGAACTGAAGACAAAAAAGATTCACCCTCAGCCATGGAAGTTCATTTAGAGACATGGCAGTCCCTGTCTCTCAAGTTAATCTACCTCATAGAGTTTTGGGAAAAAAATTGGGAGAGACAATACTATGTATTTTTTTTTTCCCTTTAGTATCTAAAAGAAAAGTAACACAGTCAAACAAAATGCTTGGCAGAGTATTAACTTAAGTCATTCACATTTGAATTTTGAAATAGAATACAGTAAAAATCAGCTGTTACATTCAAAGCAGTTAAAAACAAAATATTGAAAGATGTTGCACTCAGAAGCTAAGAAAAAAAGTAGTTGTAATTTATACTGCAAACTCCACAGCAATGAAAGAATATGTATGCTTATATCTGATAGATAGATTAGCTGCAACTCCTAAACTAGGGATCTTCAAAAGATTTCTGCTGCAAAACGGTTATTGTAAGTGTTGTATTTGTGAAACTAAACTGTTTTGACAGTTTGGTTTTGAAGTTGAAACAAAACACACCGTTTTTGTTCCAAACATTAAACAAAGCTTAGTTGTTTCCAACGGCACTCTCTGGATGGCATTCTCTGGATTGTTCTAACTGCTCAGGGAAGTTTGGACTTCTTTTGTGGATTGGTGTATGTATTTTTTTTCAAATATTTTCCGGCCAAATCTAGTCTGTTACAGTTGATTTTGCCTGGATGGGGAATGTGGGAGTGGAGTGTTAAGAGGAAAGAAGCAGTTATCTACATGCTTGGCAGCTTGCCTAGGAATCAATCTCTCTCTCTCTCTCTCTCTCTCTCTCTCTCTCTCTCTCTCTCTCTCTCTCTCTCTCTCTCTCTCTCTCTCTCCCTTCCTCCCTCCCTCCTCCCCCTCCCCTCTCTTAGTACTATGTTGAACTTCATACAAATGGATAGATGAGCTGCATCTGTGTTGTGCTAGCCTTTATTTTACAGGCAGTTAATATGAAGTTCTGCATGCATGATTGTACTTCTTGCTCAGCTGTTGTATTTTAGAAGTACTAAGTACAATGCTGGTTGATTTGCTAAGTTTGTGTGATTTCTGCTCCGTTTGCTTGCTCTTGTGCCCTGTTGGGGCTGAGCATGAAGATTCTGTGAATCAAGGATGCACTTGGCATTTGTGTACATTCTGTACATGTTACTTAATCTTGTTGAAATGTACTACATTCATTCATTCAGAATCATAGCTTGTTGCTCCAAAAAGGGTAACTACAAAAAACAATACCGTCACTTTTCTTGACTTGTATTTGGCATGTAGGCTGCCAAACACCCAAAACATGTTAAATCCATCGTGGTTTTGCTAAATGGTGTGGCACATCCAGAGGGGGGTGGGGAAACCACCAAGGATTTTTTTCCCCCTGTAATGCAGAATGTTAAGATAACCTTATAGGGAATATGAGCTAATTGAAAGGGAATTTTAAAGAGATTAGGTGCTCTCTTTGTCTCCTAATCTTTTGCCTGAGCAATTCAGAGAGTTTGCATAAATTGGAAAGCTTGTATCTGTTCTTCCTGATAACAGTTTCAAAACTGATTTTTCAAAGAGTGAAAGCAAAGTTCTGTTCTCATTGATTCCTAAGGGCAGCGGGCCCCAACCTTTCTTGCACCAGGGACTAATTTTAAAAGAAAAATTGTTTTTCCTGGACTGGGGTGGGTGGGATGGTTTTATGCACATCCCACTTATGCACAAATGAAGCTTTGCTCACTTACCTGCTGCTTGTGCAACTAGGTTCTAATGGGCCGTACTGTTCCATGGCCCAATGTTGGGGATCCCTTCCTAAATTGATATATTTAAAAGTTTAAACAATATCTTTTTTTAAAAAAATCTTCCCTTCAAGTCATTTTTTTAGTAATCAATAAACTTCACTTTTTTGTAGCCTAAAAGAAAAAAGAAAACCCTGCAATCGAACTTAAGTTTTCTTATTTCTGATTCTTTGAGGTAGACAGGCCAGGGAACAAATAGTGCAAGGACTCCTGGAACTCTACTTTATTGCTATAGGGTGCAATAATAGAATCTTGAAAGCTTGCCAGGTTTTTGTGTGTGTGCGTCATTGCTTACGCCAAGTACCAGAAACAAGACAGAATTGAGTCTCTTTCTCTCTTTCC